>NC_044976.1:33004321-33253130 GCF_008728515.1 Papio anubis
AAAAAATAGTGTCAACACTAAATGCTGGGAATGATGCAGAGAAACTGGATTCCTCATACACTGCTGGTTGCAATGTAAAATGGCACAATGTTTCTAGAAAATAGTGTGTCAGTTTCTTTAAAAAGTAAACACACAACTATTACATGACCCAGAAATTACACTCCTGACATTTATCCTAGAGAAATGAAAACTTTCGTTTACCAAAAAAAAAATCTGTAGACAAAAGTTTGTAACAGCTTTACTCATAATAGCCAACAACTGGAAACAACTTTAATGAGGGAATGGTTAAACAAACAACAGTATATCCATGCTGTGGAATACTACTCAGTAATAGAAAAGGAACAAACCATTGATACATACAACAACCTGGATAAATTTCCAGAGAATTGTGCTGAGTGAAGTAAGCCACTCCCAAAAGATTAAATACTATACAATTTCATTCATATAACATCTTCAAATTAAGAAAATTATAGAAATGGAAAAAAAGAAGTAGTTGCCAGGGGTTATGGAGAAGGTATAAGTAGAAGGTAGGCAGGTATGGCTATAAAACGGCAACATGAGGGTGCTTGTGGTAGTAGAAATATTCTATATCTTGACTATATCAAAGTCAGGAACTTGGTTGCAATATTATGCCATAGTTTAGAAAGATGTTACCACTGGTAGAAATTAGATAAGGATGCATGAAATCTCTCTGTATTATTTCTTACAATTGCATGTGAATCCACAGTTATCTCAAAATAAAAGTTTAATTTAAAAATGTAATCATACAAAATAATTAATTCAAAAGAAGGCCGAAAAAAGGAAAAAATAAAGGACATACAGGACAAAGAGAAAAAAAATAACAAGATGATAGGTTTAAATCCAACTATATCAGTGCTTATATTAAATGCAAATGATCTAAGCATTCCAATTAAAAGAACGAAATTACAAAATTGGATAAGAAAGCAAGAGCCCACTATATGCTGCCTACAAGATACTCACTTCAAACATAAAGATATAAATAAATTAAAAATAAAAAGAATGGAGAAAAACATACCACGCAAATACTAATAGATAACTATATTAGTGGCTATATAAATACCGGACCAGCAGACTTCAGAACAAGGCATATGACTAGGGATAAGAGGGGCATCTCATAATATAAAGAGATAAGTTCAAGAAGATGTAGCAATCCTAAATCAGTATGCACCTAGTTACAGAGTCTCAAAAATACATGAAGCAAAAACTCATAAAATTGAAAGGAGAAACAGATCTACAATTATAGCTGGAGATTTTAGCCCTCGCTTTTCAGTGATTGATACAAGTAGACCAAAAAAAAAAAAAAATTAGTGAGGATTTAAAAGCCTCAAAGAATACTATGAAGCAACTCAACCCAACTGACATTTTTACAATTCTCCACTTATTAAGCACAGGGTATACATTTTTTTTAATTCACATGAAACATCACCAAGATAGACCAAATATTAGACCATAAAACCAGTCTCAACAAATTATAAAGATTTGGATCATGCAAATTATGTTCTTTGACCACAATTAAATTGAATTTAAAACTAAGAAAGGTACCTGGGAAAAACAAAACATTTGGAACATAACACAAAGAAATAAATCAAGGGTCAAAGAAGTTACAAGAAAAATTAGGAAATATTTTAAACTAAATGAAAATGAAAACACACACAAAATTTGTAGAATGCAGCTCAAGCAGTGTTTAGAGGAAAATTTGTAGCTTTAAATGCTTATATTAGAAAAAAAGAAAATACCAAAATCAATAATCTAAGTTGCTACTTTTAGAAGCAAGAAAAAAAAAACTGATCCCAAAATAAGAGAAAAAAATAATAAAGATAAGAACAGATGGCTTATGCCTGTAACCCCCGCAATTTGGGAGACCAAGGCAAGTGGATTGCCTGAGTCCAGGAGTTTGAAACCAGCCTAGGCAACATAGTAAGACTCTGTATCTATGAAAAATTTAAAAATTAGGTGGGCATGATGGTGTGTGCCTGTAGTCCCAGCTAATCAAGAGGCTGAGGTAGGAGGATCTCTTGAGTCAGGGAGGTCAAGGCTACATTAAGCTGTGATCATACTATTGCACTCCAGCCCGGGTGACAAAGAAAGACCCTGTCTCAAAAAAAAAAACAAAAAAAGAACAGAAGTCCTTATGAACAATAGAGAAAATCAAACCAAGCTGACTTTTTAAAAATAAATATAAAGATAAATAAAGTGGATAATCCACCAGCCAGATTGATCAAGACAAACAGAAAAAGACACAAATTACCAATATCAAGTATAAAAGAGTACAGATCCCATAGGTATTAAAGGAATAATGATATATCATGAATAACTTCATGCCAACAAATTCAACAATATAGATAAAATGGGCACATTATTTGAAAATACAAACAATCAAAGCTCGCTCAAGAAGACATAGATAACCTGGACAGTCTTAAATAAAGTTCATAGTTTAAAACCTTCCCACAAAGAGAACTCCAGGCCTACACGACATCACTGATGAATGCTATCAATTGTAAAGAAAAAGCATTAACACTTCTACACAAACTCTTCTAGAAAACAGAAAAAGAAGGAACATATCCCAACTTAATTTGCAAGCAAGCATCTGCCTGAGTAAAATAACAGATACTCACAAAAAAGAAAGAAATTACAGACTACAGCCAGACATGGTGGCACACGCTTGCAATCCCAGCTACTTGGGAGGCTGCAGCAGAGAACTGCTTAAACCCAGGAGGCGGAAGTTCCAGTGAGCCAAGATCATACCACTGCACTCCAGCCTGGGTGACACAGCGAGATTCCATCACCGCACCCCCAACACACCAAAAAAAAAAGAAATTACAGACTAATACCCTTTGTGAACACAGACACATAAAATTCTTATAAAAGTGTAGTGATATATAGAAAAGATAATACAGTATGAATAAGTGGGCTGATTCTTGGAATGCAGGATTGGTGTAACATTAGAATATCTGAAACACATGATCATCTCAAAGGATGCAAGAAAAGCATTTGACAGAATTCAACACTTGATGATTATAAACTCAGTTTTCTAAGAATAGACTTCCTCTATCTGGTAAAGAGTGTCTATAAAAAACCTACAACTAACATCATACTTAGTGGTAAATTAGGCAAGGATGTCTGACCACACCACTTCTGTTTAATATTTTACTGTCCAGTGCAGTGAGACAAGGAAAAGGAAATAAAGTGATATATCTTGTAAAGGAAAAAGTCAAATTATTTTTATTCTCAGATGACATCATTATTTAGAAAATCCTAAGGAATCTACAAGAAGATACTAGAAATAATAAGTGAATTTAGCAGGATCTCAATTTATAAGGCCAATATACAAAAATTAACTATATTTTTATATACCACAAAGGATCATTGGAATCAGAATTTTTAAAAACACTATTTGCAATAGCATTGAAATCATTTTTTAAAAAAACTAGGCATCAATTTAACAATATGTACAAGACCTCTACTTGGAAAGCTATGACACATGGTGAAGAAAATTAAAGATCTAAATAAATAAGATAGATACCATGTTCATGGATAACAAGACTCCATGTTTTAAGATGCTGGTTCCTCTGAAATTGATTTACAAATTAAATACAACCTCAATGAAAATCTTAGCATGCTTTTGGATAAAAACTGGCCTAGAAAAAGAACAAGATTGGTGTATATACCTTACCTATTTTCAAGATTTACTGTAAAACTACTATGATCAAAAGGGTGTGGTATCAACATAAGGATAAACATATAGAGAAATAAAACAGAATAGAATCCAGAAATAGACATATACATATATAGTCAGTTGATTTTTGACAAATATTCCAAAGTAAATCAGTGAGGTCAGGATTTTTTTTTTTTTTCATTAAATGGTGCTGGAACAATTGGATATGGAGAAAAAAATTAATGTCAGCCTATACTTCACACCATACATAAAAATTAAAATAGATTTAAAAGCCTAAACGTAAGAGCTAATAATATAAAACTTCCAGAGAAATTCTTGATTTAGGTAAAGATTTGTGACATTGAATTCTTAACAACACAACAAGCACAAACCATAAAAGAAAATAATGATAAATGGAACTCCATAAAAAGTATTAACTAAAAGACATGAAATGATGCTCAATACTAGTCATTAAGGAAATGCAAGTTAAAACCACAATGAAATGCCACTACAAAACCCTGTAGACAACCTAAAATGAAAAAAACTGATCACGCCAATAACATGCGTGAATCTCAAGAGCATGCTAAATGAAACAAGCCAAACACAAAAGATACCATGTAATTACATTTACATGAAATTCTACAAAAACAAAACTTTAGTGAGAGAAAGCAGATGAATAGTTACCAGTTTCCTGATCTATAAAGTGGAGGAATCATCTCCGTAAGTATCTACCTTCTTCACAGGGTTGTTGCAAATATTAAATGGGAATTAAATGAAATAACCTGTACAGAGCACAGTATCATACACATAAGAGTTCAATAATTGTTAGCTGTATTTTTAAATGATTATTATTGTGGTAGAGCCTGCTAGGATTCACTTACGTCATGTTACCCTCTTCTTCCTGACAATGCTGCTGGACCTCATTTCTAGACTCCTTGAATCTAGGAGAACTACACAACTAATTCTCACCAATAGAATTAGAGTAAAAATGATGTGTGTTACCTCTTAATAAGGTAGTTAAGGCTGCGGTGCCTTCTCTATGCTCTGTTTGCTGGACGATAAAGAGGATCCAATGGAGGACTCAGACCCTAGAAGACAATGGAACCACAGCATGACAGGGGCCTGAGTCCCTGAATGACTGCCTGGAGCAGAGCTGTCACCATTGCACTGGACTCTGAAATAAGCAAAAACCAAACCTTTATCGTGTTAAGCAATAGAGAGCTGGGTTTTTGTTTTTGTTGTTGTTACAGTATTAGTCTAACTAACCCAATATACCCAGATATATGTATAACCATACACAATACTGCTCTATCCTTATCCTTCCTACTTTGAACACAACTCCTCAAAAGCCGTAGTTCATACTGAGCTCAGCCTCTCACTCTTCAGTTTCCATTCCTGGCCCTATACTTGAACCTACATTTTTACTTCCTGTTACAACCTGAGTCTACAATCATTGATGAGCCAAATCTCCACCAACAGTCCAGGATGTTAAGTAGCACATCTTTATCGCTAGGCAGGGAGGCACAATCAAATGAACATGGCTTGGTGTTTCAAAGACCCAGACTGAAATCTCTGCTCTACAAAAAAGGCTAAGGCCATGTGATACCATCTCTCTGAGCCTCAGTGTCACTATCTATAAGATAGGGATAATAATGTCCTCTTCACAGAGTTGTTGTGAAGATTTCACTAGGTAATGGATGTGTAAGGACCCAGCACAGCCTCTGACACACATGAGTCTCTCGGTAGACCCAGAATTACTTTCCCAATTCCCAAAGACTACTAGAGCTGACCAGGCTCCCAGGGGCCAGCATACCATACAGAGAAGCCTGTGGATTAGTAGAGAGATGCACTCTCAGCCCCAGTAGAAGTGGCATCTGCTCAGCTCTCTTTCCTGTACCCATGGAAACAAAAGTAAGTACAGACCTCTTACTGGAAATACTGTAACAACTTCCTCTCAATCACACACTGACAATACCACCACCAACAGCAACAGTCTGATGATAGCTAAAATCTATTGGGTTTATTGTGTGGTACACTCCCCCTGAGAAAGTTGAGATGCTAGAAGTGCATTTAATTTTCACAATAATTCTATAAGGTACATATTCTACAGATGAGGAAAATAGGGCCCAGAGAGGTTATGTAACCTGCTGGAAGTCACACAGCCACCAGGTAGCAGAGCTAGAAATTAAATGTATTCATATGTTCAATCTTGCATTGATTGGGTCAAGAAATTGTTTCTGCCATGTGCCCTGTGCCAGGTCATACACCGGGCCTGAAGACACAAAGATGCAGAGAAACAAAATCCTCAAGGTGTCCCAGGGGAAACAGATCATGATTCATTAGCGACAGTCCCATGCAGAATGCAGCCTGTGCCGTGGCAATCCCACTCTGGCCCCTTCCCCCAGCCCTGCTGCCTCCAAAAGCTGTGGAACCCCAGCAGCAGCCCAGAGATGTTTCCTGAGGCTGCTGTTTTCCTTGGCCCTGAGGTGGGAGACGGTGTGCCCAACAAGGTGGAAAACAAGACAGAGGGTGGGGGAAGTAAGAGGACAGCAAATCTCCCCACCCCATCAACCTGTCTCTGTCACTGGTGGAAGCAGGGATCAGAGGGGGCTGCCTTTCCACCCACCCACCAGCCCGTCCAAGCCATTGTTCCCTTGTTGTGACAGGGGGTTCAACTGGGGCCCACGGACTGGGGGCTTCCTCCCCAGCTCACCGTGCTTGGACAGCTGGAGGAAACAGGCGGCTGGCCGGCCAGCTCTCCACTCCAACAACAACAGGCTGCCCGCCCACTGGCAGCCTCGCTGGGGGCCCAGCCTGGAGCCAGAGAGGCCACCCCACTCCACCCCGTCACTGGCAAAACATGTTTTCTTGTTTTCCAAAGGGGAGGAGGAGGAGTGTACCCACGCTGAGCAAACACAGACACTGATAAGCATGGACAGGCCTGGCTGCCAGGTGGGGCTGCAGAGGCAGGGCCAGGACCAGGCTGGCCCTGGAGGTCACTCTGGCCAGCCTGCCAGGTTCGGAGTCAGGTCGGGGGACAGAAAGCGCCTGCCACTCCAGGAATAAAGCACCCAACCACAAGCCTTTCAGAGAAAGAGAAGAGACTGCCAGGCCACAGATATAATCACTGACCTCAGAAGCACAGCAGGCTAGCCTTCAAGAGCTGGAATGCTCTATCGGGTGCCTGCTCCTCGGCCAGTCTCTATGCCAGTCCCTTTGCCAGCAATACGCTTTTCAGTGCTTGTAGAGACCATGAGAAGTATGGATTGCTGCCCATGGCCTTCTTCAGATAAGGAAATAGAGGTTTAAAGAGGCTGAGTGACTTGTTCAAAGTCACGCAGCAATTGGTACCCAATTGGGATATTAATTTTTATCTGTCTGACCACAGAGTTCATGTGCTTTTCACCATGCCCTGACCAGTCCCAGAGCCCTTTATATTTGTAGGAGTCTTTAGTTTACAAAGCACTTACCAGGTTATTGTATTAGTTTCCTAGAGCGCTGCTGCAGAAACCATCATCAACCTGCCAGAGCTGTATCTCTTATCAGAAAGCTCACAACAGACCAGTTAGGTTAATGTCTTAGTTTGGGATCCCCCCTCCTTCACCCAAAGCAGGAGGTAAAGATTTGAGTGCAAAATGGTTTATTTGGGGGTTGATCCCAGAAAGCTACCATAAAAGAGATAAAGAAAGGAGGAAGCCAATATAGGGTGAACAGGGACTGCTGTGGACAACTGGGGCTCAGTCCCATTAGGGACATCGTGGAGACAGCACAGAATAAAATCGTCCCCCAGAGATGCCATCCAAGCCATTGTTCCCCTGTTGTGACAGGGGGTTCAACTGCGGCCCATGGACTGGGGCTTCCTCCCCAGCTTTCCGTGCAGGAAGCTGGAATATTTATCCACCACTCCTACACATCATTGGTTGAGAGCTGTCCCCCGCATCTAAACTCTCTAAGCTTCCAGACTGCTCCATGATTAAGCTGAGTATGCTCCTGTATCCAGAGAATGTCCTCAGGCAGAGAAATGCAAGTTGACAGCTGTGCAAGGATGGTCAGTACCGAGAGAGTATAGGTAGGACACTGACAGCCCTGCCACTGTTGGTAAAGCAGGGAGCATCACCCCAATTTGTAGATGTAACCCTTGCTCCCCCAGGCCGCACCATCTCCATACCCTGTACACAGAGAGACTCTGGCCCCATTGATCCCTCTTTAGCTCGAAGGAAAAGAATGACCTCTCTGCAAAGGTCATAGCTCCTGCAGCCAACCTCACAGCTCTGAACACCACCAAGGGATTACGTCTTGCTGTCCTTGCCAATTCCAACCCTGCCCAGAGAGAGTCCATGTCCTTTAACTCCACTTCACCTCTGTCTTCCATTCCTATCCATGACCTTCCCCTTCAAAAGGCTGAGGCAGTAATTATTTTCCCTCTATTTGGGGGAGGGTCTTAATAGTACTGTCCAGGAAGCAAATAATCAACTCTCAAACACCTTTCAATCATTTCTCCAACTAGGCCCAAGGGCTCTTGTACAAACAAAACCCCTGGTGTCCACCAGCTCAGGGCCAGAGTGTCCATGTATACCAGAGTGCTAGAATGAGGCCACACCAAGTGTTTCACTGCACAGATGAAGAAAAGCTCTAAAAGCCAAGTGATTTGACCAACGCAACACAGAAAGCTATCCTTCGAGTCCAGGTCTTCGGAAAAAAGGCAGGGTGCGTCCTGCCCCTGGAGGTTTATAACAGATGCTAGAAAGGGGTGCTTTGCTTTTGCTCTACCATCTGCATGTGTACAGGGGCGTGCCAAAGTGGGGGATGGGAGTGGTCAACCCAAGGTATGGGCAGTAAGGGGGTGCACTGTCTCTAGCACATTTAAAAAGAACAATAAAGCTGCCTAAAACTCAGACAGCTTTTTATTTTCACCATGCACTGGCAATTCTAGAGGATATTAGTGATAAAATAACCCCCAAAGGTGGGCTGCTCCCACCAATCCCCCAGTGCACTGCTGTACTGTGCTCCTCCTCTCCTTTACATGACCATGGCAGATATTACCAATCAATAAGGTCTTTCTCTCCCACTGAAGTGGGAGCCTGCCTCAAAATCCATCTTCCATGCATTACTTTAAGCAACTGCATTCTGAGCTGGCATTGGAACTGATCTCTGGTACCTAAGATCCCTGGAAGCTAAGGGTCGCCCAGGCCCTGTTCCACAGGCTGTTCTCTAACTAGACCCCATCCTGTCAAACTTAACCCAACCCCCCATACCCCCTCTCTGATTTCACAGTCCTCCCTCATCTTTCCTTACTATCCTCAGCTCTATTTTTGCTCTGTCCTTATCCAACTCCACACCTGCTTCCTGCCCCAGGACACCTAAGGCCCTGGCCTGAGAATTCAATCCAAAAAGGCTTGGCCTCCTGCCGGTCTACCTCTGGGCTGCGCTCTTCCTCTGGCCAGACAGCACAGCCCCACAGGGACCACTGGAAGGTGACTCCTCGCCTGTGTATTCTGTCATCAATCCAACCTTGAACCCACTGGGGAATCCCCTTCAGGGAGACCAGGCCTTCAGTTCTTATGACTGTCTGAAGTTATATTATGGATTCGCCTATAGGTTTACTATCTGTCTCCCTCCATTGGGAAGTAAATTTCAAAAGGGCAGTAACCTGGTGTGTCTTATTCCCCAGTACCTACAGCAGTGCCTAGAACATGGTAGGCACTCGATAGTCCTCGGTTGAATGAGGAAGTAAATGAGTTTTTGGCCCAGATTCACCTAGGGGAGCCCCCACACTCAGGATGGCTCTGCCTCAGGATGTAACCCCTGTAACAGGCACACCTGCCCTTCACCCCATGTAAAACCTCAATCCCTTCTGCCACCCCATCCTCTGCCCATCAGCCACTCCTGTGCTCTCCTGCCTTCCCTCTGTGCTCTCACCTGTCCTCTGGTTCTCTGCAGTCTGGGTCTCTCCCCAGTACCTGTCAAACCAATCGGCAGCCCCAAGAATGGAAAGACAGGAGGTGGAAGGGCAGAGTATTTGAGGGCTAGGACGCTCAGATCAGACAGGCCAAACCAGCCATGTGACTCTGGGCTGGTTACTCAACCTTTTTAAGGTTCAGTGTATCTTCATCAACAAAATGACAAAAGTAGTAATACCCATTTCAAGAGTTCTTAAGGGATTAAAGACGGAGCTAAAATATACCAGATGTGTAGTGAGTACTCAGTAATGTGTACCATTATTCATACTAAGTTAAAAGGCTTTTACAACAGTCCGGAGGAAAACTTCCAACCCACTCAGCTTCCCCCACGGCTTATAGGGATATCTGAGAAAAATGTGCACAACTTAGGCTTGCATAGAACACAGGTTGAAAAACAGTGGTCTAACCGCCACTTATTTTGCATTGCATTAATGTCCCTAATTCTTCATCCCTCCCTCTACCCACAGGCTTTGTCCTAATGCTTTGCAGTTTATCTCACTGAAGAGGTCGAGTTTATTTCCTCACCTTTGAATGTGGCCTGGCCTGTGGCCTACTCTGACCAACAAAATGCAGTAGAAGTGACGATACCAGTCCTGAGTCTGGGCCTCTAGAGGCCTTGCATATTTGTATCTGCTCTCTTGTGCCTCCACCACAGCCAAGAGAACAAGCCTGGGTGAGCCTGAGAGAGAATGAGGGATATGTGGAGCACAGCAAAGCCATCCTGGTCATGCCAGCCACGGCAGTGTAGACCAGCTAACACCAACTAACCCCCAGACATGTGAATGAGGCAAACCTGCCTGCCCTGTGAGCCATAAGCCCTTACTGTTGTATAGCGCTGAGGTTTTATGGTTCTTACACAGAAAAAGCTGACTGATACATCATCCAGCCAGGTATTGGACCCCATTGTGATCTAGCCTCTCTACCAAAAGCTGACCAGCTTCTGCTCAAGCAACCTCCACCAACAGGAATCAGATTACCTTTAGAGGCAGCCTACTCCAAAACTCTGTCTATATTTTGACCTAAAATCTCTCTATTTGTACTTGAAGCCTTGAAACAAACTCCTAGATCCACACAAAAGAAGCCCAGTCTCTCTCCTAGGCCCATCTGTGTGTTCATTTAGAATCCATGCAGAATGCTACTGTAGGTGCCCATTCCTGCCTGTGGGGACGGCCTCTCTGAATCCTCCACTGTCCCTTTGTCTCTAGGCCATCGTCTCTGGATTCTAAGTCTGGAACCAAGATCACATACCCCTACCCAGCAGCCAGAAACAGGGAGGAGGAAATATCTTGCTCCCTGTGACCTCCATAGTGAGAGATGGAGCTCTGCTTCCCTCCAAGAATCATGAGATTCCTTTAAATCAAGGAGGGAGCTTAGGGTGCTAGGCAGGCAAAGTCAGGGGACAAGTGTCAACAACAGTCCCTAGCCTCAAAGACCTTACATTTTGGAGTAGAGGTGAGGAGGGACCTTAGAGATCATCTATTCAACATTTTCCAAAGTGTTATTGTAACCACAGCAGACAATTCCTGTTCAACTTTTTTTTTTTTTTTTTTTTTTGAGACAGAGTTTTGCTCTGTCCCCCAGGCTGGAGTGCAGTGGCATGATCTTGGCTCACTGCAACCTCTACCTCCTGGGTTCAAGTGATTCTCCTGCCTCAGCCTCCAGAGTAGCTGGGATTACAGGCCTAATTTTTACACTTTTAGTAGAGTGTAAAAGTGCCACCACACCTAATTTTTATTTATACTTTTAGTAGAGACTGTTGGCCAGGCTGGTCTCGAACTCCAGACCTCAAGTGATCCGCCTACCTTGGCCTCCCAAAGTGCTGGGATTACAGGTGTGAGCCACCAAGCCAGGTCTGGTTCAACTTGCATGTAAGAAAGTTGTGAGTTGGTTTTGAGTCTGTCAGGGACCCTCAGGTCACATAACCAGAGCAGGCCCAGATGAACCAAGCGTGCAACCACAGGGGGATCCTAAGGGTTCAGTCCGAGGAGTGGGGATTGAATTCAGAAGCTGATGCTGGCTGGGCGCGATGGCTCACGTCTGTAATCCCAGCACTTTGGGAGGCTGAGGTGGGTGGATCACGAGGTCAGGAGATGGAGAACAGTCTGGCTAACATGGTGAAACCCCATCTCTACTAAAAATACAAAAAAATTAGCCGGGCGTGGTGGCGGGCACCTATAGTCCCAGCTACTGGGGAGGCTGAGGCAGGAGAATGGTGTGAACCCGGGAAGTGGAGGTTGCAGTGACCCGAGATGGCGCTACTGCACTGCAGCCTGGGTGACAGAGCGAGACTCTGTCTCAAAAAAAAAAGAAAAAGAGGAAAAAAAAAAAAAGAAGCTGATACTATATGGCAGGATCCAGTCAGATCGTGTGTCCCAACATCACCTCATTGCAAGATCCAATAAGATCACGCCTCATTATCCTAGGCTTATAAAACCTGACTCAGTCCCAGCTCAGGGAGACACTGCTTTGGAAACTACCCCTGGCGTTCTCCTTATTTGTTACATGTAATAAAATCCCCTTGCTAAATCTTTCTTGGTTGTGGTCACTGGGTTGATACCCACCAAGAGACCGAACCCATCCGTGATGTGATGAACGTTACCAACAGAACACTGTAAGGAGGATGAGAAAGGTTCTGCAGTCAAATAAGTCGCTTGAGAAACACTGGTGAGCTTGGGTTCCTTCATTTCCGGACAGCTCAGAGTCTTTACTATGCCAATGTGCACTGGGAACATCTAGAAGAAATCAACAGCTTTTCCCTGGTTTATTTAACCATGCAACTCGATTCTCGTGGAGTATTTTGTAGGACTCGTGTTCAGCAGATCACACTTAGGCAAACTGATCTAACCTAACCCCCTGATATTCAGACAGGGAAACTGAGGGACTTTCCTGGTCTCACCAGGTCCCTGGCCTCGTAAGAGTCAGCTCAGGACTCAAGGAAGGGACCAGTTCCCAGAAAGAGGAAGCAAAGATGGAGGTAGGGACCTGGGCCAAGGAAACTGCTCAGGCGGTGTCCAATCCCTGGTCTGGTGCTGCCTTCCCTGTTCTGTCTGCTGACATGAGCTCACCACCAGGTGCAGCTGAACAATGCACACTCTCTATGCCTTCAGGTCTCACTTCCACCTTCAGGAAACTCCTTCCAGGAAAGAGGGGGAAACATCATGGGCTGCACCAGGCGACAGCCCTGCTCCCCAGCTGCCTCCACAGCCAGAGGGAAGGGGCAGGACACTCGGTAATCAGCAGGTGCCAGGGCCTGGTTGTGAAGCGCGGATGCTGGAGTCCAGGCCCGGATCTGCCACATGGCTGTGTGACCTTGAGAAACAATAGTTAATTCTCTGAGCCTCAGTTTCTACAGCGGAAAAAGAAAACACTGATCAGTTGAGACATTTCAAATGAAAGTATCCAGCAAAGTGTAAAGGATTCTGCAAATGTGGAGAGTTATTGTTACATTGGACATCAGATATGAAACAAACTTTCCTCTTTTTCCTAACGAGAGATCCTGAAAAAAGATTTATCAGATGGGTTACAGTAACCCTGGGGGCTTCCCTAAAAGGAGGTGTCTCCTATTTGGTTTAATTTGACAGGGCTGTGATCTGCCAAGAAACAGAGATAAGACAGCATAACACTGAAGTGTTTATTCTAGAAATATTCACTGAGGGCTGCTATTGTGCCAGAACTTTGCTTAAGTCTCTCTCTCTCTCTCTCTCTCTCTCTCTCACACACACACACACACAATATACACACGCACACACCATGTCAGCTTGCACCTTCATCTCCACACCCTTTCTCTGATGGTCCAGGCTGCCTAGAATGTGCTGCCCTCGCTTCACCTGGTGAATTGCTATTCATCCTTCTCAGTTCAGCTGAGGCATCACTTCCTCAGGGAAGTCTGCCCAGCCTCTCCTCCCTCCAGGCTAAGTTGGGTGCCTGCTTTGTGCTGCAACCATGTAGACTGCCATCACTCATCCTCCTATCCCAGAGTGACTCTTACCTGTTTGTACACCTGTCCCCTCTAATAGGTTGTGAATGATTTGAAGGCGATGACCCTTGAGCCCAGCCTGGCTCATACAGGTTGACTGAATGAATATGTGACCCAGCTTTCAGTTCTCCCTGTTGAGGGAAGCCTCAGATTTTGCCTCCTGCCAATTCTTGAGCCAAGATTCCACATGTCTTCATATGTCCCCCCAAGAAAATGCATACCCCAAAGCACCTGAGCACTGAAGGTTTTGTAAGGAAGTCAGAGGTGATGCACACACCACAGCAAAGCCCCCCAGTATTCAACAGACATGTGTATCCCCCAGTCTCCTTCCTATCAGCAGTAGTCCTTGGTGGAAGACAAAATGAGGCCCTCACCCCCAAGATGTCCATGTCTTAATCCCAGAACCTGTGAATATGTTAGGTTACATGGCAAAATGGAATTAAGGCTGCAGATGGAATTAAGGTTGTTAATCAGCTGACCTTAAGACGGGGAGTTTATCCTGGTTTATCAAGGGAGTCAGTAAAAGTATAAGAGGAGGCTGGGTATGGTGGCTCATGCCTGTAATCTCAGCACTTTGGGAGGCCAAGGAGGGCAGATCGCTTGAACCCAGGAGTTCAAGACCAGCCTGGGCAACATGATGAAACCCCGTCTCTGTAAAAAATACAAAAATTAGCCAGGCATGGTGACACATGCCTGTAGTTCCGGCTACTTAGGAGGCTGAGGAGAAGGATCGCTTGAGCCCAGGGGGTGGAGGTTGCAGTGAGCTGAGATGGCACCACTGCACACCAGCCTGGGCAGCAGAGTGAGTGTCTCAAGACAAAAAAAAAAAAAAAGTGCAAGAGGAAGGGAGAAGTGGAGGTCAGAGTAATGTGATGTCACTTGAGCTGGCTTAAAGATGGTGGAAGGGAGCCATGTGCCAAGGAATGTGCGTGGCCTCTAGAAGCTAGAAAGGATAAGAAAACAGGTTCTCCCTTAGAGCCTAAAGAAAGGATGCAGCTTGCTGACACCTGGATTTTAGCCCAGTAAGATCCACTTCAGAATTCTGGCCTCCAGAACTGTCGGATAATAAATTTCTGTTGCCTGAGGCCACCACATTTGTGGTAATTTGTTTCAGCAACAATAGGAAACTAATACATCCTCTTTCTTGCCCTTGCCCCATACCATGCCCAGACTCTCCTGTCTCAAACAATTCAGTTCTGGCCCAAAACCTGCAGCACATCTCACTCAGTTAAACAAAAGCCCTGCAGTTGCCCAATCTATCATTTTTTTTTTCTTTTTTTTAGACACAGAGTCTCACTTTGTTGCCCAGGCTGCAGTGCAGTGGCACAATCATAGCTCGCTGCAGCCTCGAACTCCTGTGCTCAAGGGATCCTCACACCTCAGCCTCTCAAAGTGCTGAGATTATAGACATGTGACATGGCACCTGGCTTACCCTCTTTATTTTATTTATTTATTTATTTATTTATTTTGAGATGGAGTCTCACTCTGTCGCCCAGGCTAGAGTGCACTGGCGCAATCTTGGCCTCTGCCTCCCAGGTTCGACTGACTCCCCTGCCTCAGCCTCCCGAGTAGCTGGGATTACAGGCATGTGTCACCATGCTCAGCTAATTTGTGTATTTTTAGTGGAAGGAGGTTTCACCATGTTGGCCAGGCTGGTCTCGAACTCCTGACCTCCGCCCACCTCGGCCTCCCAAAGTGCTGGCATAACAGGCATGAACCACCGCACTCAGCCTACCCTCTTTAAATAAAGAGTTCAGCAACCATTTGTTGTTACTCAAGGATAACAACAAATGTTGTTACCCCTAGCAACTAGTCAAAGCATCCTTCCCAAGCAGACGGTGTGCTCCCTGAGGGAAGTACTGGTAAATGCAATTTTCTCCATCTTATCACTTGTGAAATAAGAACACAGCTAACATGTGGGAGTACCTGCAGTGGGCCAGGGACTATTGTTAGTGCTTCGCATGTATTAATTTGCTTCACCTTCCCAACAACTCAGTGCAGCAGGTACTGGTATCATCCCCACTATATAGTAGAGGAAACTGAGACACAAGGTGTTCAAACAACTTGCCCAAGGTCACACAACTGAGATGGTAATTCAGGCAGTCTGACGCCAGAGTCCGGGCTTTTAATCATCACAGTAGAGTCTTCCAGTATACAAGTAAATGAATAAATGAAGTGAACGTGGATGCAGGTGTAGACATATACCTATGTGTGCAGATGCTGACAGTCATCACAACAGGTCACCTGTGCTTATAATCACAGCACTCTGGGAGACTGAGGCAGGAAGATGTGCTTAAGCTCAGGAGTTTTAGACCAGCCTGGGCAACATAGCAAGACCCCATCTCTAAAATAATTTAAAATTTAACTGGTCATGGTGGCATGTGCCTGTGGTCCCAACTACTTGGGAAGCTGAGGTGGGAGAATGGCTTGAACCCAGGAGATCAAGGATGCAGTGAGCCATGATCACAACACAGAACTCCAGCATGGACAACACAGTGAGACCCTGTCTCAAAAAACAACGAAGAAAAAGACAGGGCACCTCCCCTCAAGTTTCTCACAGTCCACCTGGGGAAGCAGGGGCAAACTGCATCCGCAACCACCCAGAGCTCAGAGAGCTTTTCTGCGCAGAGCTCTGGGAGCAAAGGGAAAGGGCATCTAAACTGGACTGGAGTGAGGGGTCAGAGAAGCTTTCTGGAAGAGGTGGCACTGAACCGAGTTTTATGGGGTACATAGATAATCGCTGAGTGAAATGCAGCAAAGGCACTGGGTCAAAAGACCCTGAGGCCTAAAGGGAAAATACAGGGACAGGACAGGGACACAGAGAGACAGAGAAACACTGACTGCAAATGGTAGAGGCAGAGAAAAAGCTACAGAGAAAGAGGCAGAAAATAGCTGATTGTGTCGTGAGTGGCTGCTCCTGGCCCAACCTCCCTCCAGTCCTGGGACAGAAAATAGCCTGGCTGACCCGTAGTGTGCAAAGCATTTCCTGTGCAGCCCTGGGGACCCCTGAGCTGTACTTTCTCAGGGGTGGGGCTGGCTGGAGTCTGGGTGTGAGGGCAGAGAAGGAGGGGTCAAGCAGTCCTGGGCCTGGATGAATTCTCCAGAGCGAGAGTGGCTGAAGATGGGAAGGCGCTGGTGTGCATATGTCAGGGTCCGTTTCTGCATACGGGTGTGCGTGTGCCCTTGTCCGTGCCCATGTGGGCAACTGCACCTCAACTCACCCATGTGGCTAATCCTGGGTTTCCATGTGTCTCTACATGGGCATTGAAGGCCGGATGGGCACAGCAGGGCACAGTGGCCACCTCCCTATCTTAGGTACTCAGGCAAAGGGCAGCTATGAGCCTTCTTGAGGTTACAAGCCACCTCCTCTGGGAAGCTACCAGCTTCAGTGTTCCTGGAGCAGCTTCCACTTGATTCCTTATCCCGCCTGGTCCCCAAGGACACCACCTCCATGTATCCCTTTATGGGTCAATGAACTAGTCCCAACTTTTACTGGGGACTGAGTGATCCAGAAAGAACTTTCTCTGGAGGCCTTTCCTAAGGAACAGGGGGAGGGGTTGGGGGACAGTTAGGCCTGGTTCCCAGAACCCAGCACATCTCACTGAGGAGGACACCTCCTTTCAGGAAGCTCTCACACTTCCCAAGTGACTGCTCAATGACTTCAGCCTAGTCCTTTTCCCCTGCCCCCTTGTGGAGTCCCTGTCCCCACCCCTGAGCCTCCGCCAAGGTTGATTTTTTTTTTTTTTTTTGAGACAGAGTCTCGCTTTGTCACCCAGGCTGGAATTCAGTGGTGCAATCTTGGCTCACTGCAAACTCTGCCTCCTGGGTTCAAGCATTTCTCCTGCCTCAGCCTCCTGAGCAGCTGGGATTACAGGCACACACCACCATCCCCGGCTAATTTTTGTATTTTTCGTAGAAATGAGGTTTCACCATGTTGGCCAGGCTGGTCTTCAACTCCTGACCTCAAGTGATCCACCCACCTGGGCCTCCCAAAGTGCTGGGATTACAGGGCTCACAAAGTGCCAGCCCCCAAGGTTGCTTTTTAGATTAACTATCTTTAAACCAGCTCTCCCCATCCTGTCTTTATGCAGTTTGTTATTTTACCCTCTACCCCTGTTAGACTTTTCTCATTCCAACACACAGAGATGGCTTTGAATCTAGAGCACAGGTCATTCCTATTCGATGGACCTGATTTCAGAAGCATCCTAGCAGTAGCTGCGTGACCACCAACGGGGCTGCCGCAGAAGGACTCCTGCCCGGGAGGGAAGCTGGGCTTTCATCTGCAGCAGGGCAGATGCACCTGCTGCAGGGGCAGTCCAGGTGAAACATCGGTTTTCAGGATGCCCAAAATGTACATTCTTGGGCTGGGCACAGTGGCTCACACCTGTAATTCCAACACTTTGAGAGGCCAAGGTGGTGGATCACTTGAAGTCAGGAGTTCGAGACCAGCCTGGCAAACATGGTGAAATCCCATCTCTTCTAAAAATACAAAAATTAGCCGGGCATGGTGGCAGGCACTATAATCCCACCTACTCGGGAGGCTGAGGCAGGAGAATTGCTTGAACCCGGGAGGCAGAGGTTGCAGTTAGCCAAGATCACGCCACTGCACTCCAGCCTGGGCGACAGAGCAAGACTCCATCCCAAAAAAATAAAAGGGGGGGGCCGGGCGCGTTGGCTTAAGCCTGTAATCCCAGCACTTTGGGAGGCCGAGACGGGTGGATCACGAGGTCAGGAGATCGAGACCATCCTGGCTAACGGGGTGAAACCCCGTCTCTCCTAAAAAATACAAAAAACTAGCCGGGCGAGGTGGTGGGCGCCTGTAGTCCCAGCTACTCCAGAGGCTGAGGCTGGAGAATGGCATGAACCCGGGAGGCGGAGCTTGCAGTGAGCTGAGATCTGGCCACTGCACTCCAGCCTGGGCGACAGAGCGAGACTCCATCTCAAAAAAAAAAAAGAAAAGAAAAAGAAAAAAAGATGTATATTCTTTTGCTCGCCTCCTATGTTGGAGGTTTCCAGCCCACATCTCAGCCAGGATTACCTCTCCATGACCTTTGGTCTCATACCCTGGCCCATCTAACCACCAGTTAGGATCTTTGATTCCACCACATTTGGACCCATGGAGCTCCTGTGAAAAGTCCATAGAAGAGTTGCTGGGCTGGATGAATGCCAGCTTCATTGGCCAAGCCATGCCAGGCCTTCCTGGCCTTCAGGGTCTGCTCCCCTACTCCCCTGGTTTCCAAGCAGCTGCACAAATAAGGGGTGCTAGCATCCCCGCCTTCCTAATAGGAGAGCAATGCAACTAACATTTGTTGAGCACATATCCTGTGTCTCCCTTAATCCACACAACAATCCTTCTAAAAGGACACTGTAATTCTGATGAAGAAGGGCTTTCCAGATATGGCAAGTCAGGATTCAGAGCCGGGTATATCTGATATGTGGAAAGGCCAGCATCTGCTCCTCCCAGCATATATTTACAAGGGGAGGGTCTGATATGGAAGGAGTGTGCAGGGGGCAGGCCTCTGGAGGAGGTCAGGGCCAGATGACCCTTCTCTGGCCCAGCTCCTAGGACTAGGGCAGCACCTCAGGAAGAGACAGGGGATCTTCTGGCAGAGGCCAAATAACTTTCTTTCCTGGGGGATTTTGTGAGAGAATGCTCACCAGCTGAGCTGCTTTGGGGGCCAGTGACAAGGTATGATCTGGATGTGGTAAAAGGAACCTTCTCCCGCCTTCTTCATGGAGCTTCAAATGGCTCCAGTTCAATAAAGACCAATGGAAATATGGTGCCACCTGGAACCCGGGCTGTCTGCAAGTTTGAGGGCACCAGGACAGCACTGGACACAGATGGAGTAACGATTCCTCCAGGGGCCCTACAGCCCTTCTGTAGCTTGCAAGCCAGGGCCAGTCATGAACTAGCAGCCTGTGCGCACATGAGAGATAGCCCGGGGTCTCTCTGAGTAGGCAGAAGTCTGGGGTTCTAGAAATGGGGAGGAATATGAGGCAGAAAAAGTAGAACATTAAAGCCAGTGTGATTTCATTTGAATCCACAGGTTGATGAGGTCAGGGAAACTCACATCTCGTGCACTTTTAGAGATGGGATCAGAAAGGCCAAGTCACTTGCGGGGGTGGAGCTAATGCCTAGCCTTGGTCTCTCAAGCCTGGCTCTACAGCCACATACTTTCCAAGACACCAGGCTACTTGGGCCACTCTTAACACCCGTTTCCAGACCTCACCTCAGTTCCATTTTTAAGGTTAGTGCACTTCTAAGAAATGACCAGCCAGGTGCGGTGGCTCACAGCTGTAATCCCAGCACTTTGGGAGGCCGAGGTGGGTGGATCACTAGGTCAGGAGTTTGAGACCAACCTGACCAACATGATGAAACCCCATCTCTACTAAAAATACAAAAATTAGCCAGGCATGGTGGCACGCGCCTGTAATCTCAGCTACTCAGGAGGCTAAGGCAGGGGAATCGCTTGAACCCAGGAGGCGGAGGTTGCAGTGAGCCGAGATCACACTACATGTTCTCCAGCCTGGGCAACAGAGCAAGACTCCATCTCAAAAAAAAAAAAAAAAGAAAAGAAAAGAAAGAAATCACCAAAGCAGAGAAGGCTGAGTCCATCCCTGCAAACCCCTGCCCTGCCCAAGAGCAACTGTCACACCTGTTCCTTCTTGGAACATCATCTGAGGAACCATGTGCCTTCTCTGGGAACTGTGACCCCAACCACAGGCCATTGCAGAAGCTGCCTCGTCTTACCTAACATGTCTTCTTCCCAGACACTATTTAGTAGTCAAGGGACACAAGTACCTGGGCTAGTGTGTCCCTTCTTTAGGATTTTTGGATTTAGAAACCAAATTTGATAGTCAGCCCTCTCCTGTGACTGACAGAACCTGGCACACAGAAGACCTGGGGGTTATCAGTGGCCCTGCTTTCCTCCACCTGGAAGAAATAGGTCTGCTGGGAGAGGTTGGGGCCACCCCAGAGAGAGATGCGGAGGGAGGGGCAGGGAGACAGTACCGGGGAATCTCGTGTCTGTCGCCAAAGCTGCCCTGGGAATTAGTAAGGTCTTTTTGCCTGAACGAGTTGGATTTTGGTCACTTGCCTAAAGCCCTATCCAGCCCCCATATGCCCTTTCCCATCCATCCCAAGATAGGAAGGACAAAGGGCAGCAGCACCAGGGAAAAGAAAAGCCCTGGGGGGTGGGGAGGTAGAGGGAGGCCCCCGTTAGACTGTCCCTTGGGTTTCTCCCAACAATGGCACGGGCAGTGACATTGTTTGTTTCTGGGATCGAGATCCCTCCCCGGATACCACCACCCCTTGGCTGGCAGTCAGGTGGGATGGAGGTAAGAATTGGTGGTGAGGCAATTGCCAGTGTCTTTGGAAACCTGGTGCCCGTGGACCCCCTTTCTCACACAACTTCACACGGGCAGGGAGGGAAAGAGGAAGAGATCAGATGGGGACAAGAGAACAGCTTGTTCTATGCTACAGAGCAAGAGAGTGACCCCAGGCTTGAATGAAAAGGGCTAGGAGACTTCAGAAACAACCTGGATGCTTGATCACTACTCAGACACCCCAGGGTGGCCTTGTGCAACCAGTTCTCTTTTCTTTGCCTCAAGATCTACAACTATGAAATGAGCAATGGGAGCAGAACATACTCTGGGCTGGAGACCCTGATCCCTCCCACGTTTGGGGAAAACTTGGCCTCACATGTGATCCCAGATAGGCTCCTAACCGTGTCACCTGCCAAGCTCCTATGAATTCTAACTGCTGTGACTGTCTGGGAACCTACCAGAGTAGACCAGCCCACAGGGCCTTCCTAGACCGGTCCAACACCCATGGCCTCAGGTGCCAGGCTTGCTGAGCCTCCACTGTTGGTACAGCTGATGGGAAAGGACAGGAAGGTGGGACGGGGCAGGGAGGGTGAGTTATTCCAAAGGCAAGATCCAGCCCAATGCTGATCTCTTGAGGCCATTTTGATGTTCACAGCAGACAGATTTCAGAATTAGGGTTTCAGGAAACAGGCGTGTTCAGAGCAGGATCCCAGTCCAGAGCTTAGGAGTACAGACACCCGACCCCGCTCCTCCAAGGGGAGCAGAGAGGGACGCTGACAAGGCTAATCAGTGTCAGGAAGCAAAGCAGGGCTGATAAACTGTATAAACTGGGAGTGTGCAGCTGAGGTTAGATGGCTTTGGTCCGGGGGTGCCCAGGACTTATACACACCAGGATGTTGGCAACAAAGCTAATAATTCCAGAGCCCACAGCCCATGGAGGCTCAGGGAGCAGCCTGGCTAAGAGTGGTAAGATCGGTGCCTGTAGCAGAGGAGGGAGAGACTTCGAGCCACATGCTGGAACTACAATCGATGCTTGGGGGATGAGTCTGTCATTGACATTAGGGAAAAGCCATGTGATTGTCTATGGTTTCTGTGCCAAGGATGGGAGACAAAGGGAAGAATCTAGAGTGGCAGGTGTCGGGATAAAGAGTTCTAGGGCAGTTGTGGCTTCCTTGGGCCTAAGCAGTCACAATTTACACCTGTATGGGGGCCACAGAACACAAGGCAAACTCTGTTAGTCAGTAAGGCCTGGCCATGACCCATCTGTGGAGCACGGGGCCTGCTTGGGCAGCTTTCTCCGTCCAGCCCCAGAAGTTCCTGGCCTTTGAGTGTTAGACCAAGTGTGCACTGGATTAACTCCACCAATGGAAGAAGAGAACCAATATCAAGAATCCAAACCCCATAGACACTCCAAATAGTAGAGGGATACTATGTCACTCAGTTCTCAGTCACCCAAATCCTTTTTCCTCATTAATTTATTTCCTTCCACTTATCAGGTTCCACAGTTATATCACACTCTCTCGCTCAGCACCATTCAATAGGACATTCTGCAGTGATAGAAATGTCGGTCCCCACCGTCCAATACACTAGCCACTAGCCACGTGTGGCTAGTTAGGAGCTAATTTTTCATTTGTGTTCATATTACTTTAAATAGTCACATGTGGCTAATGGCTACCACATTGAACAGAGGCCTGGTTCTCCTATGCTGTAGGGCAGTAGGATCCTCAAGTCCAAACACTTAACTATATCTGTACACCAGCAATGATTAGAAAGGGATCTCTGCTCAGGGTAGGGCTGAGTGACAGAGACAAGAGGAGAAGGGAAAGAAATGGAAGGAAAACATGACTAGGTGAGGAGCATGTGCATTACCTTATTTTATCTTCACAGAGACCTGCAAAGTAAATATGATTAAGCTCAGATTATAAGTAGAGACAGAGACTCAAAGAAGTCAAATTACTTTCCTTGTCACACCATTAGTTAGGGCCAGAGTCAAGATCTGAACCCAAGTGTCTGCCTCCAGAGTCCATGGTTTTCCACCTATCAGACAACTGAGAAAGAGAGTGGCCCCTTCCTGGCAGCGATGGGTCTCAGAGTTGAGCAGGTCAAATTCATGGGCTGCTAGACAGTTCTCTAACTCGCCTCCTCCAGAGCAGGTCTGCCCTGTTACAACTGCATTGATGTGAACTTCCAGAAATCAGACACACCCAGACTCACACACAAGGCCAAAGGCACATGGCCAGAAAAAATTATCTGTGACTGTGCCATCCATTAGTGCAGATAATTAATGGTCTATTTGATATTCTTGGCATTAAAAAAAGGCAGAAATAATGCTTTGTTTGGGCTGATATTAAAATATCTCTTCATAGCCCTGCTCTCACTAATTCACTTGCTCACTGGCAGACCAGGCAGTAGGGTCAGAAGTGAGCTACAAGGGAAGGAGATGAGGGTGGAGAAGGAACTCACATTTCTTAGACATCTAATAAGTACCAGGTACCAAGTGAAAGACTTCAACAGATTGTTTCAAGCAATGATCATCCCTATGAGTCAGCTCTTACTATCCTCATCTCACAGGAGCAGGACTAAAGCTCAGAGGGGTAGGGTGGTATATGCGCAAAGCTGCACGGCTGATAGCAGTGAGGGACGACTTCAAAATCTAGGTCTGCCTGACTCCAAACCCATGCTATTGTCACACTGACCATTGGCAGAGATCTAGAAAGCCCATCGCTGCTAATAAAGTGATGGACCTCCTTTCCAGCTCACTCTGGTATCATGCCTAAAGCCAGGCTTCTGTGTAGCCATCTCATCTTCCAGAAGTTCAGGCTCCCATGAGCAGGAGAGGACCCAACCCCCAACCCCATTGTGCAACCAATGACAATGAGAGCCAGGCGTCCCCTTTCTTACCCACCACTTTCCTCCCCACCCCATGGGGTGCTGCCAGTTCAGCACAATAGTGTATTCTGTGTCCAAAAGCCTCTGCTGGCGGCCCCTAGTCTTTTGCAGTCCCTCCAGACAATGGCAGAGCCCAAAAGGCCTGATAGCCAGTGACAAATATATGTGAATGACCAGCTCACAGGAAGTGGCCTTCAATAGTCCGATAGTTTCCTGTATCCTGACATTGTGAAGGCCCACTTCCTGTGCTGTCTCTGAAAATACAGCAAGGCAAAGCTGGGGGTGGGTGCAGAGGCAGGGTTTCCCTGTCTACCCCCTAGCCCAGGCTCCCCTATAATATGCAACTCTGCTTGCCTAAGGATGCCACCAGCCAGTCTCACCTGACTTCTGATTCAAGGGTGAATTCCTGGCTGGTCTCTGACCTGTCCCTTCTCCTCTTAACCAAACCCCACCCAAGCCCAGTCAGAACAAAATGACCTATTTTTAAAGATTTTACAGGCTTCCTCAGTCTCACCCCCAACCCCCCTTCCAAGTTCCCAGGCCTTCTCCTGCTGGGAAAGGCTTTCTCATGTCTACTCACATACCTTTGCTGCATACTAAACCCATTTCCGCGTGTCCGCTGGTCACTCTGCCCTGAATGATAACCTTGATAGGTTTACAAATGCTCATTAAGTCACCCTTCAAGTTTATCTTCCCAGAGCCGATAATCACAATGCCTTCAGCTTCCTCCGTGTTACAAAAAGCAAAGCGAAGCAAGAGAGCTGGGGAAACAGGGAGGCCTCCTTTATCTCTGGCTCCAGCTGGACTCAGGAAAGGCTCTCCCAGGTTGTGCCTCCCCACAGCACCTTGCCTCCCAGCAGAAGCTGGCCCAAAAGATCAAGCGCACCTGCCAGTTACCAGGAAAGCAGGGGCAAGAGGGAGAACGGATGTCTTCTATGGAATGAGGCACTATGCTAAGAGCTTTCTCCTCAGTTACTTGGTGAAGGAGGTAGTAAATCCCTATATTAAAGACTAGGACACAGAGAAGCTAAGTGGCTTTGCCCAGGGTCCCACAGCTAGTGAGAGGGGGAGCCATGTGACCCACAGCCTAGTAAGAGGAAGCCGACAGTACCCATAGCCTTGCTTGGCACTGGAAAATGGTTTGGATACGGGGGAATGGGGAGGTTACTGTTTGCTCCCTCCTCTCACACCTGCTCTCAGGACCCTCATATCTCATACATGGAAAGTCATCTCCCAACTTCCTAGCACAGGAGAAACAGTGCTGGAGGGGGGCAGGTGGCTGCAGCAGTCCCGCCAGCAGCCTGTCTCTGAGCATTGTTCTCCACGGTCAACAACTACGGCACTGAATCAGCCTCGGGCCATTGTGGTCACTGGGGTAGGAGACATAGTGGGGGTGGGGGTACAGGTCAAGAGGTGACAACCCATTCATTCCCTCCTAGTCATTGGAGATCTGAGAGCTGCAGCCCAGTCAGTCAGGAGCCCTGAGCCCAGTGTGTCCAGGAATCAGGGAAAACAAAGAGGTCTCTGGAGATGAAAGGAAAGAGGAGGGGAGGAAGCCCCCACTGACTTTCCCACCCTCCACCCTCCACTGTCCAAAGGGAAGAAAGGCCAAGGGCACAGTGAAGCTGGGAGGAACAGCCAGCTTCACTGGAGGTAGAACAGAGCTCCAAAGCCCACAGACCTAGGCTTCGCTTCCAGCACAACCACTCTCTCAACGTGCAATTCAGTTACTTAGCCCCTGAGTCTCAGTTTCCCCATCTATAAAATGGAGAAAACAACCCCTGCTTTGCAGGGCTCCTGAGAGGATTAAATGAGATATCAAAAGCATCCAGCCCAACACTTAGCCTAAAGGAGCTCAGTGGGCACAGTTCTTGGGTTCCCAAGACTAATGAAGTCCACAGGAAAAGCAGGATGGCTGCCTTCTAGCCCTTTTCCAAGAAGCCAGGGAACCTCTGCAATCCTAGGAGTCTGTGGACCTGGCTGGGCAGAAGGCAGGGGGCAGCTGGACCTAAAGCATCCATCCTTCTTGCCCCTCCAATGCTGGCTTCTGGGCCTGGGGGGACAAGAGGGCGTGAGAGACCTAGAACTGCTGACCCCAGAGGAAGATGCAGGATGCTGGGTGAGGGCAGTGCACCATCAGAGGACCCTGAGATGATCTCAAGACCACCTAATAGGGCTGCATGAAAGACTGACGGGGAGGTGGGCTTCAGGGCCAGGCAAAGCGCTTACTTGTCATCTATGGCCAATTCTGATTCCCAGAAAGTTTATGAGCCACTTCCCAACCCGCCCTCAGCTTTTATCAGAAAACACATGCACTCAGAGAGGAAAGTCTTTACTAGAATATCAGCCTAAACCAACTCAGTCAGACAAGAAAATCTCCTGGAAAAAATAATAGAAGTGATGTTTGAACTCTCAGTGCTTTTTCTAAACCACTCCCTGCCAGGTGGGGTATGTAGACAGCTGCAGAGCTCAGCTAAAACAAAGGTGGTGGTGTTACCCCCTTCAAAGTCACTGCTCATGGGGACAGCCTGGGTCACAGCCTGGAGGCGGAAGGGAGTCGAGGCGCTGATAAGGCAGGGGAAGGATGGGACAATGCCTGGGACCTGCTGACTGTTCCTTCACCCCAGAGACCACAGGGATAATCAGCTCACAGAGCCTTCCGGCCTCAGGCATTTAGTTCTGACTCTAAGGCCTCTTGTGGGAGAGAGGGAGGACCCAACACCAGCCTCTCCCCAGGGTGGGCTGAGCGCCTCCCCATTAAAGGCTCTGGCTGCAGCCACTCTCCTATGCAGAGGGTTCCCCAGCGGCAGCAGCCCGCTTCATGCTGCTGTCGTCTGTCTGTTACTGCTGAAATGTGTCCCCACAAGATTCATATGTTGAAGTCCTAAACTTCATATTTCTTCATAATATGACTGTATTTGGAGATAGGCTTTTAAAGACAAGATTAAGTTAAATGTGGCCATTAGGGTGGGCCCTAATCTAACCCGATGGTGTCTTTTTAAGAGGAAATTTGGGCATACCAGGAGTGCACAGGCACAGAGAGATGCCCATGTAAACAGGCAGCAAAAGGGTGCCCACCTGCAAGCCCGAGAGAGAGGCCTCAGAAAAACCCAATCAAGTCGGCCCCTTATCTTTGACTTCCAGCCTCCAGAACGGTGAGAAAATAAGTCTCTGTGGTTGGTGAGCCACTCTGCGGTGTTTCATTACGGCAGCCCTGACAAACTAACATGCTTCCCCTGTCTGGGGGTCATGAGCAACAGTCTGGGGGACCCCCTCCGCATACACTCCCAAGAGCCACAGTAGCCCTAGCAGGGTCCCCTCAGCTCAGTGCCACCCTCAGCCAACCCCCAGCTTCTCCAGCCTCCTCCAGAAATCTCTCTCTGCCTGAAGGCCAATCAGTGAGCCAGCCAAGGCTGTGTGCAGGTTGGGATTGCTGCAAGACACCAAGGCAGTCCAGGAAGGGCCTGGGGACTCGGAGGGGGGCAGTGAAACAGGGGCAGAGAAGCAACAAACAACACAGCCAACAGGCCTCAGGACTGAGGATCAGGGTTCCCCAGCTGTTGGCCACAGGGTTACTGTAGGCCTGTTTCCCCACTACACTCCAGCACCCCTCTTAGAGCCCAGAGAGAAATCAGGGTCCTAAAGTGTGGCTCAACGTATGAAATGGAAAAAATACTCCTAATCACAATAACCAACTTTTCCTAGTGCTAACTATATGTGAGCCACTGTTCCAGATGCTTTGGTGTGTTTTCCTTGAATCCTCGCAATAACCCTATAAGTCATACATTAGCCCCATTTGACACAGGAGACACTGAGAAGAAGCTTGCAAAGGACTGCAGCTGTGAAAGGCAGTGCTGGGCTTTGAATGGGAGCAGTCTAGCTCCAGAGCTGAGCTTCTTGAGGAGAGTGGATTGCAGGGTGCGAGGTGGGGTGGCGTGGGATCTGAGCCCATCAAGGCCCCAGCATATATCAGCGAGGTGAGAGCCAGCCAAGGACAGGGCTTTAGGGACAACAGCAGCTGAACAATCCACCTTGTCATCAATCAACCAAATTATAAACACACAGGACTTGCATCTGTGGGAAACACTGTGACCTCCTACCCTCCCGCACGTGGAGAAAACAGCTTGGAGAGGATCAAAGGGGCAGAGGTACCCTAAGAGTTGATCTTTAGTCTGTGTGCTGGGAAAACAAAACTGGGAGGGGGCAGGAAAAGCAGGCTGCAGCCTTCATCAGAGGTAAGTCACATGAGCCACCAGAGGGGCTGTGACTATGCCCTACAGCCAGCAGGCACCCAAGAGGGTTTCCCCTCATCGTCAAGTCAAGCAAACTGCAGGCCAGAAGCTGACCTTGGTTTGGCATGATGACACGGTGCAAGCTGGAAAAGGGAGGGGGCATGGGGCGGCCACAGGGCCAGCTCTGCTAAGAATCCCATTATCTTGGGGGAGCCATTTCCCACTCCAGGGGTAGAAGGCGAATCGGTGATTTTCTCTCTTTTAATTGAATCCTTAAGAATGACAGACAAGTGGAAAGAGGGTTTCATATAAATACAAGATTTATAGTCTGCTTCTTGAGGAGGTGGGGAAACCGGAGCCTTCTCCATCTCTATTTTCAGTGCTTACAGGCTTCACCTGCCAGCCCACCCCACCCTCTTAGGCACGTGGCTAGAGGGAAGGCATGAAGGGGAAGATGGAGATAAAACAGAGACACTCCAGAAGCAGTGGCTCCCACAGGATCTCCAGGAAGTCATTCTCACCCCTTCCCAGGATTCCTCAAACCAAAGGGTTGGTCCAAGGGTCCACCGAGAGGCTGGAGAGCACCACCTGGTAAGTGCATTAAGAGGATCCCTGGGCTCAGACCCAGGGCCTCGCTGGATTCCTTGGAGTTTTCCCATCCACCCTGCTGAGCTGCTGCAGAGCTTTGATCACTACTACACGAAGGGTTTCCTGAATGCTTTCCTGAGGACATTGTTCCCCACCATAGAGTCATCAGGGTCAAATTCATCACGGGCTATCCTGGTCCAGGTCCTACCCAGGAGGGAAATGCAGTCTTCTGCCCAAGTCCCCGTCCCCTAGAAAATTAAGCCAGCAGTTTCTTTTGGTTCATCCCATTACCAGCCTTGGGGAAGGTAACGCTGTAGCAAAACACAGCTGCCATTAGCTCTAAGCTGCCAGGCACCTCAAAGCACACACCTGGCAGCCCTGCTCCTTAGCCTTCTGAGACCTGTCCCCACACCCAGCCCCAGTACCTGCTCCATCCCAGAATCACACTCCAGGGCCTCTTAATTCATTCAACATTTATTGACAATGATCATTTGTGAGGCACTCTGCAAGGGGCAGAGGAGTAAGAATTGGTCCCTGCCCTCAAGGAACTCACAGTCTAGGGGGGATACAGACACACAGCAATCCCAGTGCCTTGTAACGACATTCTTACAGTAGAACGAACACAGGGCTAGAGAAGCAGAGCAGGAATGACAATCTGTGCTTGGGAAAACTGCATGTGGCCCTGCATGCTAAATCCTGTAGTGTAACTAGGAGTTTACCAGTTACCAGGCAGCCAGTGAGGGAAGTACCAGGCAGGCACAATGTGTAGGGCACATGGAGGTCTCAAAGTTTAAATGGGCATAACATATTCAAGATGTGGCAAAAACTAGGTCCCATCATGGGGAACAATGGGAGATGAAGCTAAGGAGGTGGGCGGGGGCACGATGGTGAAAGAGCTTGCATGACATGCAAGGGCCTTTCATTTGTTTCCTGTAGGCGAGGAGCCAGGAAGGTCTTTAGAAAGAAAATGCTGGTAGAAATGGGGAGAATTTTCAGGAAGAGACCAAAAGCTCAGGCAAGAAATGAAGAGGACCAAAAGCAGGGGAGTAAGGGGGAAAACAAAGGATGGATTTCAGATGCAGAAGTGGCCACCACGGTGGGTGATGGAATCCATGGGAAGGAGGAGGGGCAAGATCAAAAACAACCTGAACAACAGGACAGAGGGAAGAGACTCTGCCCGACACTGCACTAGGTGTCTTATAAACATAAACATTATGTCAATGTCACCACTCTGTGAAGCGGGCAGAATTCACCCCATTTTACAGATGATGTTCATAAACTTTAAATAACTTCTCTAGTCACACAGCTAGATTACAGAGTTAGGCTTCAAACCCAGGTCAACATTTCAACCATTATACTATATGGTAAATCTAGACAGAGATGGGTGGTATGCTGTTTTGGATAATGATCTAGAATTTAAGGGAAAATTCAGAACTAGAGATATACATTTGAGAGTCATCGCCACTGGGGTGGGGGAAGCCACAGATGAGGCTAAGACTGTCCAGCAAGAAAACAGAGGCACAAACGAAGCTGGAAGAACATTCACATTAGAACAGGAGGGAGCAGGGGCAGGAGAGCTGAAAAAGGAAACTGAGATGTGGTGATGTCAAGGGAGAATCCTATGAAGAGAACGTTGTGTACTTCAAAAAGCTAGAATATGACCAGTATAACAAGATTTGCAATTACAAAGGCTTTGAACCAAAATGCCCTCACCGCTGTATTGGTGGAGGCAGACAGCAAGCAGTAAAGAGCAACAAAGGGCACGGGGATGGGGTTGAGATCCTCGAGGAGCTTGGATTTAAAAAAGATTACCTTGGCCGGGCGCAGTGGCTCACGCCTGTAATACCAGCACTTTGGGAGGACGAGGCGGGTGGATCACGAGGTCAGGAGATCAAGACCATCCTGGCTAATACGGTGAAACTCCATCTCTACTAAAAATACAAAAAATTAGCTGGGCTTGGTGGCGGGCGCCTGTAGTCCCAGCTACTTGGGAGGCTGAGGCAGGAGAATGGTGTGAACCCGGGAGGCAGAGCTTGCAGTGAGCCGAGATCGCGCCACTGTACTCCAGCCTGAGTGACAAAGTGAGACTCCATCTCAAAAAAAAAAAGATTACCTTGAAGTGTTGCAGACTCTGTTGCCGTCCACAACCCATGAAGGAAGAGGGCCAGGCAAGATGGTTAATACAAACTACTCCAGCTGCACTTAGCAGCTTAGAGAAGGAGAAATGGACATTGGAGCGGGGATTAGAAGTGAAGAAACTGGGCACTGAGAGAGGGAATAAGGGCCCTAAGGACTTTGGATTCTTCTAGATGGAAAAGCTGCCCTTGCTGGGGCGCTAGTAAAGATTTTTTTAAATCTCAATAATTAGAAGGGCCCATTCAGCATTTTTAACAAAAAACAAAGCCAGGGTTTACTTTTGTATTATGTAAAAAGGATCTGATTAACAGATAATTGATGTTAACAAGTTTAATTCAAAAAGAATAAACTGTTTTTCAAGTACCACAGGCACTGCTGGAAAAGGATGAAAACGGATACACCAGTTACTAATTACTCCTCACTCTTCAAATTGATTCCCGTAAAGACTTCTACTTCGCAAATACTTTAAAATAGGCTGTGTACAGGAAAGAAATAATAGCACATGTATTTGTATTTTACTATTCAGACTGGCTGCCATCCCAACTAGATAAAGGAGGTTTTACTGGGCTGTAATAGCTAGCACTTGCATGTTTTCAGAGCACTCTAAACTGGTTTTCTCCCTCTTCACAGGATCAGCAGGGAACACGTTCCCCATTTTGCAGGGAAACCAAGGCCAGGAGAGGTGAAGCGGCATACCCCAGGTCACCACTCAGACCTCTTGCCTCCAAGTCCAAGGCTCTTTCCTCTCCCAATTCTCCTGATCTGTGACCTCCTGGGCATTCTGGCCAATCTGCTTCCCTCTGACTTTGCAGACTGCCCTGATGGAGCTACCACGAAGGCAGGTGGGAAGCCTGCAGTCTCCTGACCAGCCTGTGCTTCTTGGCTCTTACGCAAGCCAGTTCTTTCTGTGAAATATTTATCAGCAGCTCTCAACCACCAGGTCTATGAGGGTCCCTATTGTCCTTCAGCCAAGGCTGCTCTCTCCCCGAGACCCCCGCCTCACCAGGGGCACAAGGATACACGCAACTATTGCAGGAAACGTAGGTTCTTCCTGCAATACAATTAAAGCTGCTAACATTTACTGAGTACCCACTGGTGGTTGTGAGGATGAGGTAATGTATGTAAAGTTTTAGCATAGTCTGTGACAATGTATGTAAAGTTCTTAGCATAGTCACTATGTTAAGAAGTCATTATGTAAAGTTCTTAGTCACTATGCTAAGAACTTTACTTAATTACCTCATCCTCACAACAACCCAACAAAAATTCTTACCCCTATTTTACAAGTGAGGATATTGAGGTTCAGAAGGGCTAAGTGACTTGCCCAAGGTCATCCAGTTAATTGTTGAGGCAGTATTCATAATTCAAGTCTGTCAGACTCGAGAATCCACTTTATTTTTCCTCTGCTACACTGCCCTGGCTCCCTACTTTACAAGTACTTAAGAGATCTAAAGCAAAGTGGAAAAGAAAAAGTGAGGCAAGACGGAGGGGCTTTTACATTTTCACTGCCTGGCTCCCAACCCAGACTCTGGCAAGGCTAATTCCATGATGTTTCACTCAGCGACAGTCCCACCAACCAGGAGCCCTGGGGAGCTGACCAGAGTCAAAAGGCTCCCTGGCAGGCTTGTTCTGGCAGCTGCCCAGTCGACTTGTGCTAACACAGCAACAGGCACAGGAAAGGGTCTAGAAAGAGTGGAAAAGCACCAGACACTGAACCGCTGCAGGGAGAGAAGTGATTCCTGCCGTGCTCGGACAGCATAACCCTATACTAAAGCCAACACCATCACAGGGCTGGGAAGAGACGGGGAGAAGTGGTAGGAGCAAAAAGCCCCAAGCACGTCCACTCACTCATGTGTTTCAGTGAACTGTGACTGGAAGGCCAGTCAAAAAGAGGGTCACTGCCTCCAAGGTGAATCAGCAAGCATGGAAGAAAACCAGTCTGTACCTTGGTTCATTCCAGCAACCCTGACCTGTCTATACCCACATCCACATAAACCTTGCTACCTAATGTCACCTGAGCAGAGGCAAGAGCACATATACTATCTTACAGCCACTGCAATGACCAATTTCAGCCAGCCTGTGGGAAAGAAAGATCTAGCTGAGAATACTAATAGACTTGCTAGAGGAAGAAATTCAGTGACGACGTGCTCTTGGAAAGAAAAGTATTTAAAAGGGGGCACAATCAAAGTGAGACTGGAAGAAGGGAGCCACTTGGATTCCGAAAGATAGGGCTCTCTCGACCAGACACCGAGTGCAGGCCAATGGGTGGTGACAGGGATATTTTAAAAGATCTGAAAATCCAAAAATGTCTGTGGGAAAATGTGTTTGCTATTATTTCTGTAGGCTTTCCATCCTCACATTTTTCTTAGGTTATTAAGCTGTCTTTGTACAGGATGCCCAAAAGGGTTTTGAGGGAAACCAATTCTGGGATCTAATATTTGTCACAAGTTGATAGATCGAAAAAAAAGCATATTTCTTAGGTGTCATCAGAAGGAGGAGGCAGTTTGAGAGGTCACAAATTGGCAGCCACTGGGTCAAATTAACCCCACAGGTAGGTTAGCATGCTTAGAATTTTGTAAAATGAACTATCAACACTTAAAAATCAGAAGGTTACACACACCAGACAACCCTGAATTTCTAGCATCTTTTCTTTTTTTTTTTTTTTTTTTTTTTTTTCCACTCTCTGGAACTCTTAGAACATCTTTTAGAAAAATTCAAAAATCTGGTACCACTGGATGAGCAGCAGATTGGAAGGTGAGTCGCCACTGCCCCCTTTCGGCAGGTCTGTACTTTCTGCCAGCGTGGTGGCGCATTTGTCACCTGACCTCTGCCGGCACCGGTGTTTGGTTTAGCCCAGGGAAGCGATTGCAGGCTTGGTAATGCCCAGGACTGCCACAGGGTGGCAGCACTGGTGTGCCAATGAGGCCTGCTCATCAGCCAGAACCAGAAATCTCCTTACTTGGTAGCTGACAGCCTCTCCCCAAGTTCCATCGGATTTGTTCCCTGCGAAGCAACAGCAGCTCATTTCCACATTCCCACTAGGCCTCAGTGACCTAGAAGAAGCCAACGACTCAACCTGCTCCCTCCTCTCAGGCCACCACCAGGTCCTGGAAGGTACCTCCAGCTGGCACCTCTTCACAGCTGGCACCTCTAACTGTTCAGGAACTCCACCCTCACCCACCTGTGAACGCCATCAGGCCTCAGGAGAGACAGTCTAAGAAGCAGGGCCAATACCCACTCCCTTTTAGAGGCAGATTAATTCACGAAATGCTCAGTACTGCCCTTTGCTGACTTAAACATCAGACGACTTCAAGAGGCAACAGCTTCTTATGCTTCTTCCTGCTGTCTGCTTTTACTCCCCTCACAGCCTTACCAGCAACATCTTAAGTGGTAACATTTAGTAGAAACTCCTAGAGCCCTTTAGGAAAGACATTTGGTGTTATGCATGAGATCCTCAAAACTGCTCATTTATCCCATTTCATCCAAAGTGACATTTACTATTTTTACTGTTTATTCCAAAATGCAGGAAAAACTTCATATAAGATATTCATTGCAGTATCTAAACAAGTGAACAACCAGAAACAACTGAAATGTCCGGCAATATGGAAACTGTCCAGAATAAACTTATGCCATACTCCCACTTGATAGACAATTATGTTGCTATTAAAAACAACTACAGCCGGGTGCGGTGGCTCATGCCTGTAATCCCAGCACTTTAGGAGGCCAAGGCAGGCGGATCACAAGGTCAGAAGTTCGAGACCAGCCTGACCAACATGGTGAAACCCTGTCTCTACTGAAAATACAAAGATCAGCCAGGCATAGTGGCGCACACCTGTAATCCCAGCTACTTAGGAGGTTGAGGCAGGAGAATCGCTTGAACCCGGGAGGCAGAGGTTGCAGTGAGCCGAGATCACGTCACTGCACTCCAGACTGGGCAATACAGCGAGACTCCATATTAAAAAAAAAAAAAAAACTACAGGCCACCAGGCACGGTGCCTCACACCTGTAATTCCAGCACTTTGGGGAAGTTGAGGCAGACGGGATCACTTGAGGTCAGGAGTTTGAGACCAGCCTGGCCAACATGGTGAAACCCCCATCTTTACTAAAAACACAAACACTAGCCAGGCATGATGGTGCATGCCTGTAATCCCAGCTACTTAGGGAGCTGAGGCGGGAGAATCACTTGAACCCAGGAGGCAGAGGTTGCCTTGAGCCAAGATCACACCACTGCACTCCAGCCTGGGTGACAGAATGAGACTCCATCTCCAAAAAAAAAAAAAACAAAAAACTACAGGCCAAGGCCGGAGGATCGTTTGAGACCAGCCTGGGAAACATAGTGAGACCTGGTTCTACAAAAAATTAAAAAATTAGTTGGGCGTGGTGGCATACTCCTGTAGTCCCAGCTATTTGGGGGGCTGAAGTGGGAGGATCACTTGAGCCCAGGAGGTCAAGGTTGCACTGAGCCGTGAATGATGACCACACAAAATGGAAAAATGATAATGTGAGAAAAGTATATAAAATTAAATGTACAGTAATAACTATCTTTAAAACCTATGCAGAGAATTAGTAAAAGACAACAAAATGTTAATGGTTGTTATTAACGAGCTGGGAACATGGGTGCCCTTTTTAAAATCCCTACCAAATTTTCTTGAATGTGCGTATATACTTTTATAGGGAAAGGCATGTGCGTGTGTGTGTGTGTGGTCTACTTCCATTTAGACTTGAAGCTGCTACGGCCAATTGTAATGATGGTAAAAAGGTTCCTGGGAATCTGTGCCTCCAGGATTCAATGCAACCGCACTAGTAAAGCAGTTTCCAGGGCTCCTTGGCACCCTTTAATACCAATGTTATCCTGCTCTAAAACACCTGTACTTGCCTAACTCCTAAGAAGACTCCCAAATACCATCTAGATGATAAGATTCGATCATTATGGTTCTCAGATACCACTTTAATCAAGTTTTGCACTCTACAGTGATGGGGGTAGATGATGGGGACTGTTTTCAAGCAAATTCACGAGGCACATGTTCGTCCCTGCCCCAAAGTGAACAGTCTGGGCTTCCCAGAACAGAAAAATGCTTTCCTTCCCGGGGGAATCCCATTCCTGAGCTGACAAGACAGATTTCAGTAAGAATGAGCACAAAGGATAGGGCAAAACAGTGAAGGGAGCCAGGTGCATATTTGAATTCTTCCCAGTGCAGACTGGAACTAGACATGCAGGTATCCCTCCTAAAGGCAACACCCAAATCCCAGCCATTCCCACTCGAGGCCAAACCGCCTGCCCACAGAGATTGACAGCCAACGTTCATCTCATAACACTCCTCCCAGCAGTGCACCAGTAAACTCAGATGCCTGAGTGCTTGTGGCCACCACACAACAGATGCGGCCTTCCTCTTCACTGGCCCTTTGGCTGCCGCTGGGTCTGCCTGGACATCAAGGAGCAGCCAGTATTTGTGTGGCTGTGTGGTGTGGGAGGGGCCAGAATAAGCAACAAAGCCAATTAGATGTGGGTTCTGGGGCTGTGTCAACATGGTAGCAGGACAAGTCACCGCCCACAGTAGGGCCGTAGGGCCCTGTGTCCTCCATCAATTCTTCTCTGGGCGGTTTCTGTTCAGCACAGCTTTTGGGGCAAATTCTAGCTTGTCCTTAAGGCTCACCACCTGCGTGTGGTCCTTGCCTAGAAGCTCATCCAGCTTGCGATCCTCTCGGCGCTCTGAGATGCTCTTTTCCTCCTCCACGGGCTGGGGGTCCTTTCCCCTGATGAACCATTCCAGGTGGTAGCCCACAGCCCCGACCACGAAGGCAACAGGGAATGTGACATAAGGAGCATAGGTACGAACCACGGTCCAAAACACAGGCCACATGACATCTGTGGAAGAGCACAAGGCAGCATTAGAGAGAACCCAGCATCACCTCCCACCAAATAAGAGCAACCCACTAGGGCTCTCCACTTACCAGGCAGCCTGGCACAATGTTTTTTACTTTTTGTTTTGGTTTTTTTTTTTTTTTTTTTTTTTTGAGACAGAGTCTTGCTCTGTCACCCAGGCTAGAGTACAGTGGTGCGATCTCGGCTCACTGCAACCTCCACCTCCCAGGTTCAAGCAATTATCTGCCTTAGCGTCTCAAGTAGCTGGGATTACAGCTAATTTTTGTATTTGTTTAGTAGAGACAGGGTTTCACCGTGTTGGTCAGGCTGGTCTTGAACTCCTGACCTCATGATTTGCCCACCTCGGCCTCCCAAAGTGCTGGGATTACAGGCGTGAGTCACCGTGCCTGGCCAGCCTGGCACAACTTACTGAGCACCCACCCCCATGCAGAGCAATGCGAGAGGTGGGTCCCTGAAATAATCTAGGAAATTTCAAAAGATTCCATTGTTAGGGAAGAAGGAGGGATCTTCAGTTTACAGACTGTAATCTTTGACAAGTGTGCACCAATATATGACAATGTTCCCCACAAGGGGACCTCTGAGCCTTACCTAATAGAGCTTCAAGCCCATTGACCCCAGGCCCTAGTTTGCCAACATTTCAAGAAGGGAAAAAGACGCCTTTCTCTGCTCTATGAAATTTCTCCATGAGCGCAGCCAGCCACCTTTTCCCCATGACACACAATTCTACAATTCTCCACCATATGAAAAGTCGTTCCTTTTCCTCATGTAAAGCATAAGGAGTATATTTAAACAGTCAAATACATACTGTGTTACCTAATTATTCTGGATTTTGGGTAAATAGATAATGGTTTTATCCTATTCTGAAACCTGGCTTTTCTAACAAGGGGACAAACCTATACTTTACAAATCTGCTGACTAAACCACTTTCAAAGTATCCTATCTTGGCTAAAGACGGTGGCTCACACCTGTAATCCCTGTTACTCAGGAGGCTGAGGCAGGAGAAATCACTTGAACCTGGGAGGCGGAGGTTGCAGTGAGCTGAGATTACGCCACTGCACTCCAGCCTGGGCGGCAGAACGAAACTCCGTCTCAAGAAGAAAAAAAAAAAATTCCTGTCTTCAATGAAACCCATACAGTCGTATTTACATAAAAAGCTCCTGAAAATATCACAAATCATTATACATACTCTGGATATCGCAGAACTTGAAGATTTACTGTGAAAAACCACTGTACAAGCCCTGGCCGGGAGCTGGGGCGGGGGTAGGGGGGCAGGGAGAGGAGTGGAATTGTCTCAGGGCCTCCTGAAATGAAGTAGGGCAATGCCAAAGTAATGTAAAAACACACAAATTGGGTCACTCTAATGGCCATTCTGTCTCAAATGATTATTACATTATCAATTTAAAAAGATCATTCACAGTTATAATAACACAGCTACCATGTATTGAGCACTTATTACATGCTAGGCCTTGGGCTAGGCACATCGTATGCACTCTCTCTCTTAATCCTCATGTCCACCACGTAAGGTAGATACATAACCCACTATCAGAGGGTTAAGAGACTTGCCCAAAAGTATCCACTAAAAGATCTTTCTGTTTATGCCCCCGTAGGTACTTCTCCAACACTGCTATCTCTGATCTAAAGTGAACAATCAAAACCTCACCAAGGATAAGATGATTCTCCCCCTCTCTCTTTGGTTCCCAATTCTCTTTGAAGGAATCCCATTGTTCTCTGGACATTAACACTATAAGGCAGCGGTCCGCAACCTATATTTGGCACCAGGGACCAGTTTCGTGGAAGACAATTTTTCCACAGATGGGGGCTGGAGAGGGATGGTTTCCGGATGAAACTGTTCCAGCTCAGATCATCAGGCATTAGATTCTCATAAGGAGCACACACCCAGATCCCTCGCATGCGCAGTTCACAATAGGGTTTGCACTCCTGTAGGAATCTAAGGCCGCTGCTGATCTATCAGAAGGTGAAGCTCAGGCGGTAATGCTTCCCAGCTGGCCCACCGCTCACCTCCTGCTGTGCAGCCCAGTTCCTAATGGGCTGAAAACCACCACCGGTCTGTGGCCCAGGAGGTTGAGGATCCCCCCAGTAAGGGAGCATCATGAAATTAAAAATAATAAATAAAATAAATAAATAAATAAAACTGCAGCATCTCCAAGACTCCCCTCCTTATTGTCTTAGCACCAGGCACTATGATGACAATTTACACACGAACCATCACCTGATCCTCATAACACCTCTATGATGTAGGAATGATTAGCCCAGGCTCTTGTTGACACAAAGGCTCACAGACATTATGTTAACTTACCCAAAATCACCAGAAGTGATAGAGCCACTGATTTTGAACCCAGGCCTCTCCAACTTCAAAGTCTACACTCTTTCTAGTGGGAAGAACACACTGCAGAGGTATACGATTTCTGTTCAAATCCTGGATTTGGAGAGAGCTTCCTACAGTTCTTTTCCCATCAGCCTGGCATTTCATTACCTAGAAGAGCTTCCCCTTTCCCAAACCCTGAGATTATACTCAGGGATTTGTGAAATTCAGAGATATAACAATAGTTAAAAGAGGCACCTCTGAAGAATCTCAAACCTAATACTTCTTCATTTTCCTTCCACCTTTAAAGCAAGTCCTCTGTAGAAGTAAATGCTTCCCTAAATAGCAACTGTCCAGACTTTCAAATCTGTCTTAAAACATATCGAGCCTGAGTTCACAACGATCTCTCACATGCAGCATAAAGTCTCTCTCTACCGTCCTGCTCACGTTCTAATCATTCCCAAATAAGTCAATTCATTCCTTTATTCAACACTTATAACCACTTGCGCTGTGTCAGGCACGGTGCTGGCTTACCCTGTTTGCATTTCTCAAGACACTTTAAGCTCCAAAAGGCTAAGCACCATGTCCGTGTGGCCCCATTGTGCCCTATCCATCCAGGCACCTCTCCCACCCTGCCTGGCAGAGTGCCCAAAAAAGGTCTGCTGAACGAATGAATGACAGCCCAAACAACTCCCTAGTGTATAATCACAACATTCTCCACCCACTCTCCTCCAGAAGGTGGCAGGAACATAACAGACGCCTTTGCTGATTACAGAAACCTAAAGACTCCATCATAGTCATCCCCAGACAAGGTATCACAATGAAAGAGGCAAAAGTGTCTGAAAAACACTGTGACGCATATTTCCAGCCCGGCATGGAGGACGTCTGCCAAAAGCATCCGGTAAAAGTCAACTGAGTTGCTGGGAAACCTGCCCCAGTGCGGGGGCCCGGAGGCCCAACGAGGCCAGAAGCCGTAGTCCTAAATTCAAGAACTGCTAACAAGGACAGAGGAGGCCTGAGAAGGTGAAAGAATTAACCCTGACAGTCACTCAAGCGCAGTCCAGGAATGGGAGCGCAAGTGAGGTCAGGGTCCATCCAAATGGCTACCCTTCTCCCTTCTGTGGGGCTCCCGGTCCACTGCCCCTAGCCCACCTCATTCGTGGCCTCATCAACGTCCGTCCTCACTGAGGTGCCGATAAGCCCTGTCTGCGGAGGGCTACTTGGGCTCCCAGACTGGGCACCAGAGCACCCACCAGAGAAGGGGGCTGGCAGGTCTGGCCGGGACCGGGGTGGACCCTAGCGATCACTCCTCCCGTAACTCAGAGGTTACGGGCCTGGGCTGACCGGACCTGCTCGCCCGGACCGCGCGCTCACCTGCGACCCAGCCCACACTCCCCCGTGTGGCCCCCGCTCTCCGCCCGCTCGCCGGGAGCACGGAAGTCGCCGCTCCCAGCGGCCCGCGGGACCTTGCCCTGTGACCCTGCCCACTGGCCGCCGGCTCTCGGAGCGCAGGGATTGGCTGAACTTTAGCCAAAGGAGGGAAGGAAGCTAGGCGCCCGCAACCGGGCCCCACTGCGCTGAAATGGACGTCGCGCCCCCTGGTGGCCTGGAGGTTTCTCAGTGCTGTCGCCACGTGCTTTCTACGTGGAAAAAGTGAAAGATCGATCATCCAGTCATTTTTTTCAACTGATGTTTATTAGGTGTCTTCTAAGACCTAGGTCTTGGCACGCAAAAACAAAAGACATGATCCCTGACCTCAAGAAGCTCTTCTTAGGAAAGTATAATTTAGTGCTTTAAGACCTCTTGGGATCCAGGCTAGCTTTCTAGTGACCCTGGGAACATTATTAACCTGTCTGAGCCTCCCTTCCCCTTCTGTGTAGAGGTAATAACACCCATTTCGCAGGGATGGTGTGAGGGTTGGATGAGACAATATTTGTAAAGTACTGTGGCAGGCACACAGCCAGCAGGGAAATAAATGTGGCTAGTGTTAGTGTAAAAATAATTGAAATATAGTAAAACCTAAGTCTTGCATGACCTCTTGGGTACAAGTATTCACTTCCTCCTCTGTGTCCCCACTGTACCCTATACAGACATCAATTTTATCATATACAGAAAAGTCCCAAAGCTCAAACTTCTTAACGCTCCCACAAGGCCCTTCCCACCTTCAACCCACTAATCTCAGTCTGCATATTTATTTTGCTCACACATACAAAACCCGGCAGACCATGCTGTTTCACACCCAGTGAATTACTGATGCTTTTTCATCTACCTAGAGTGTCCTTCCCACCTTTTTTTTTTTTTCTTTTTAGTTTCACTCTTGTTGCTCAGGCTGGAGTGCAATGGCACGATCTGGGCTCACCGCAACCTCCGCCTCCCAGGTTCAAGCGATTCTCTCCTGCCTCAGCCTCTCGAGTAGCTGGGGTCACAGGCATGCACCACCACGCCCGGCTAATTTTGTATTTTTAATAGAGAAGGGGTTTTTCCATGTTGGTCAAGCTGGTCTCGAACTCCCCACCTCAGGTAATCCGCCTGCCTCAGCCTCCCAAAGTGCTGGGCTTACAGACGTCAGCCACTGCGTCCAGCCGCTTTTTTTTTTTTTTTAACAAGATCTCGCTCAGTCACCCAGGCTGCAGTGCAGTGGCACAATCATAGCTTACTGCAGCCTCGACCTCCTGGGCTCAAGTGATCCTCCCACTTCAGCCCTCCGAGTAGCTGGGACCACAGATGCACACCACCAGGCCTGGCTAATTTTTGTACTTTTTGTAGAGACTGGGTTTCACCATGTTGCTCAGGCTGGTCTCAAACTCCTGAGCTCAAGCAATCTGCCCCCCTCAGTCTCCCAAAGTGCTGGGATTACAGGCATGAGCCACCGTGCCTGGCCATGCAGTGCCCTTCCCGCCTTTCTTTACTATGCCAAATTGTGCTCTGGCACAATTTTCAAACTTCAGGGACACCTCCAGAGGAAGCCTCATACATAGACTGCTTACCACGTTAGGCACCCTTCCCCTATTATCTCAAAAGCTCAAAGCTAAGTTCTGGCAGTTAAGATGGAGAAAGGGGAACAGTGTTGTAGGGACCAAGGTTCACTGAAAATCAACTGACAAAAGGCAGATTAATAGGAGAAAAGACATACAAAATTTTATTTTAACGTGCATAGCACGGGGTGGGGGGCAAGGGGGCGGGAAGGGAAGGGTCACAGGAGAATGATTACCCAATAACCCAATGGGGTACAGAAGCTTATACACCCTTTTTCAAAGGGGAAGGGGAGAGATGGAGAATATAGACAATTCTTTTGAGGGAAGCACGTGATTCTTAGGGCGAAAAAATGGACAGAAATTAACTTGAAAATGATTCTCTTTAGAATTTGAATGAGCCCGAGAAGCAGGCATCATCTTGTGAAAAATCCATCCAGGCGTAGTTGCCTTCCTCAGTCTTCTTTTCTGAGATAGATGAGATTTCGCGGAGGGGAGGAAGGCAATTTTGTTTCTTTTGGAAAGAAGTTTTCTTGATTAGATTAGGACATTCTAGAGAGAGTGCCTCCCTATACTTGGGAGAGAAGGTTAGAGGGACCTTGATTCTGAGGCAGCTTTGAAGGCCTCTCACCATGTCAAAGCGCCAGTCTTTGGGGTATCGCTTTCTGAGCCCCAACAGTACAAAGAAATATTTAGGAGACCGTGGTTAGCAGAACCTGTTCACTAACTGAATATGTGGAGACGAGAAGGGAACAGAACTGCCCAGAGTAACTGGCATTTGGCCAGCCAATCATGTGCTAGGCATTGGGGATGCAAAAATGGCTGGGACCAACCTGCCTCCAGAGTTCTCTGACTAAAGAAACAGATGGGTCTACAAAATGTCAATAGAATATAAGAAATGTGATGACAGAAGTATACACACGCAGCACAGAGGAGGATCTTCAGCCCGGCCAGGAAGATTCAGGGAAGGCTCCCTAGAGGAACCAGGCCTTGAGCTGAGTCTTGAGTCATGGCTAGCAGTTCCCTCAAGCAGAATTGCTGAGGGGCTCAGGAGCATAGACTTAGAAATCAGATAGCCATGGGTTCAAATCCTGACTCTTGTCTGCTTATCTCAGAAAAGCTATTTACACTCTTTGTTTTAAAAAAAGACAATAATAGTACCCACTCCTAGGGTTGCTGTGAGTATTAAATCACCTAAATGTGTATAAAGTGCTTGGCATAGTAGTTTGCACCTTCTCAGTGCTCAGTAAATGGTTATTGACATGTTAAGTATTTCCCAACTGTATTGCTCCTTCTGTAATGTCCTATGTCCATTCGTGGCATTACTCATTCATTAAGCCAGAAATCTGAGTGACACCTTCAAGGCGTCCCATCTTTGCGTTATTCTCCAGATCCAGCTTGCAGCATGTATGCCTCCTAAATGTCTCTCAAAGTCAACATCATTATCTCTTACCTGGACCACTTTAGCAGCTCCCTCAATGGTCTCCCTGCTGTCTTGTTGCCCCCTCCAGTCCATGTCCTGTCTTTTGGCCATAGTTTTATCTTTCAAATAAAACTATGAGGCCTCCATCTTAGCCCCCTACCCCCAACTCTATGGGTTCCTCCTGGCCATATCTCCTCCACGCCCTCCACAGCCACCATAACCTGTCACCCTCTCCAGCCTGTGCTTTCATTCCCAACACACATGTGCCTCCACGGCTTTGCCCAGGTTTGTCCCTTGGCCGGAAATGAATTTCTCCCTTCTCTTCCTTGACTACAAAATGCTAATTCATCCTGCAAGATCCAGCTCACAAGGCTGAAAGCTCTCCCAGACTGCCTGTGCTATGGTTGTACCCTCCAAAACTTACACTGAAATTTGTCATTGTAAGTATTAAGAGGTGGGGCCTTTAAGAGGTTATTAGGCCACGAGGGTTGCACTCTCATGGGTGCAACTGACGCCCTTATAAAAGGGCAAGTTCAACTCCCTCTCGCCCTCTCTTACCTTCTCACCTGCCATGGGATGACACAGCAAGAAGGCCCTCATGAGTTGCCAGCACCTTGAAACTGAACTCCCCAGCACCCAGAACTGTGAGCCAATAAATACCTGTTCATTATAAGTTACCCAGCCTGCAGTATTCTGTTATAGCAGAACAAAATGGACTAAAACACCCTGGTTGCTAGAGGCTCTCTCCTCTCTCAACCCCTTGGCCCCTCTGAGAGAGCAGGTCTCCCTTTGCACCATAACTTTCTGTTTATGTGCTGGCCATGGCCAGACTGTAAGCAACTTAAGCCAAAGGACTGGACCTAATCTTTCACTGATATATGGGGCTCAGCATAACTACCTAGGCCACAAGAACCAAAGGAGACTCATCCACACCAGACATAGAAAAGTCTATGAAAAGTCATAGACCCATAAAATGCTGTATAATGTAAAGGTTAAACTCAGACTCAGCCACTTCCTGGCTTCATGGTTTGAGGTAAGCTGTTTAAACCTCTCCATGCCCCAGTTTCCTCATCTGTAAATGGGGATGATAACAATATCTGTTTTACAGCGTTGCTCTGAGTTCAAACCTCACCCATGCCCCAATTTTAGAGATGATAAAACAATCTCAGAGAGGTAAACTGACCCAGCCCTTCTACTGGAGACCCTTGGACAGTCATCCAATTTAAGTTTTCCCAAACCTGGCTGCTCAGAATCTTGTGGAGCACTTGTTAAAACCTTATTTGAGGGCAGAGTCTATTCACTAAGTCTTGGACGAGGCCCCAGAGTCTGTATGGGATCACCTCCAAACTAACTGCTTTTGGGAATTCAGATCACATTACAGCCCTCCTCACCTTCCAGGCTCATGTGAATTTGTATTGTGGACCATCTCTTGCTTTTCAGAAGTTGTCTACCAAACCAGTCTATAAAATGTTCATGCCACTCTTCTGTTCAAAACCCTTCTATAGCTCCCTACAGCCCACAAGACCCAGGCCACCTGCCTCAATGAGACCCAAACACTGATATAATCAAGACCCTGTGCTCCCAATGTCTCTTCCTCCTCCAGGCCTTTGCACAGCTGTTCCCTGATCTTGGAACATTCTTCTCAACCCTGGCCCTCCTTCAGCAGCTAATCCCTAATCATCTTTCTGGCACTCACCCCTGTATTTTAACTGCTTGCTTATTTATCTGTTTTTCCCATATGACCATAAGCTCCATTAAGGGTAGAAACTACATCTTGTTCAAGGCTATTCCTGTGGCGCCCGAAAGTGATAAATGTCTGCTGAATAAATGAATGAGAAGAATTAGCTGATCCAGTGTGGCCCAAAAAAGCAGCCAATCCTGAAGGATTTTCCTCCTGCCTGGAGGTGACACACCAATCCAAAGGACTGCTCAAGGAGTGGAAAGGGGCTTTCTGGGTGGAGAATGCCATCAGCCCTCTCTGGTCTAAGAAGCCTGCAAAGCTAAAAGCTCACGATTTGACATTAGACCTGGGTCCACCACATTTAGCCCTGTGACCTCAGACAGGTCGTGTAACCTGCCCTGAGCTTTGGCTTTCTCTTCTGTTTTAAGGACCAGCCACATTCATGTAAAACACTCACCCCTTGCCTGACCCACACTGGCCACTCAATAAAGCCATCGATACTAGGTTCTGTTTGCCATTTAGCTTCCCAGGAGAGCTCTGTTCTTTGTACTTCCTCTTCCCCCACCCCAGCCTCCACCAAGGTGGCCACCCATAGGAGGCATCAGAAAATGTGGCAGGACTGAAGTTTTTCTGCTGCTGATCAGGAATGACTGGAGCAGAAGGAACATTGCGTCCCTAGGGGAAGGGAAACCAGTTATTTGTCAATACCTAACAATCACCACACTCCCGGTTTATCAAGCACATGCTGTGTGCTCAGCGAGCTCCGGACTTCCCTCTCTGGGGGAACCCTGGGGACTGGGAGGCAGAATGGGATACAGCGAAACCGGGAGAGAGGAGAAATGGACACCCTCCCCCTCTTCACCCCACCTGGGCCCCTCCAGGAGGGTCCAGGTCCTTACTGTGGGCATCAGGGGGCCGAATCTCCTTTCCACCAGCTGGCCCATCCCTGGGAGGAGCTCAGGCAACACCCCTGCTGTCTCCAAACCAAGAGAGTGGGCTCCCGGCCCCTTCTCCCTTCACCCCCGTCCTCCCACACACGGGACGGAGGTGGCCTCTTCTGGAGAGAGCAGCTGGCTCGAGTGCAGTTCTGCCGTTTTATTTTTCCTGGGATACTCAAGGGGATGTGGGAACAGCCACAGGTGTGGTGAGGGGAAGCCCCCATCTCCCCTACCCAGCCGCTGGGAAAGGGGAGAGGCCCAGGCGCCCTGGTCCTGGGTTGGTCCAGCCACTGTGGTCCCTGGGCCCAGTGGGCAGAGGGCTGAAGATGGAGCCCCTGGGAGGGTGGGGCGGGCTCCTAGGCGGGGTTCGGGATTCTTCATAAAAAGCCACGAAGCTTGATCCCCACGAAGCCCAGCCCCGCGGGGTGGGGGGAGGGGACGCAGAGCCCAGATGGGGGGCCCGGCCCGGCCTGGCCCGTGGGGGGAAAAGAATGGCAGAGATGGTGCCCATTGGAAGGAGGTGGGGACAAAGCGTCGGACCAGGTGGGCGAGGGATCCAGGTGAGGGGCACAGGGCGGAGAGGCACGGCCCCCTGCCCAGCCCGGGCGCCTTCCCGTGGGGTCAGGAAGGTAAAAAACCCACGAGAGTGTGACGGGCCCGGGGGCTGGGGCGTGCGGTGCCGGTGGGGCGGGCGCACGGGGCGGCCCGCGTTCACAGTGACCTCGACGCTGGGTGTACAGTACGGGTGGAGAACCGCGGGCCCAGGCCGGGCTGGGCGGGCCGGACCGGTCACAGCCTGGTCTGGGCCTCGGGGATGTAGATCTCGATGCTGTCGGCGCTCTCGGTGGCCGAGCTGTGGCGGAAGGAAGCGGCGCGCTTGGCCGCCAGGAGCCGCTTGCGCGCTTCCTGCCGCTGCCGGTCCACGGAGTCCAGGGAGCGCTCCTTCACCGGCACGCCCCGGCCCCGCAGGGGCTTCTTTGGTATCGGCGGAGGGACCTTCTTCTCCTCCTGCGGAGCAGAGGACAGCGCTGAGCTGGGGCGCCGAACTATCCTAACACCCCGGTGCCCGCCCCCGCGCCCCCGCACCCCCGCGTCCGGAGCGCTGACGACCGCGCGGCTCCGAACGCCATGGCGCTCAGAATCCGCCACGGATCCCGCGACCTGAAGCCCCACCTGCGCCTGTTCCGACAAGGTCAAATCCCCACATTTTCTACCAAAGCGCGGCGCGTTCGAGCGCCCCCTGGTGGCGCCGTTCTCAACAGCTCGCATCAGAACCGGGTTTTCACTCGGGGTCCCGACCCGGAGGAGGGAATTCCCAACCCAGGCTCCGCAATGAGGGTGCACATACCAGGCCTCTGGCCCTCATCGCAGACAAGGTCCAGCGACCTGGCAGCTGAGGGGACTCTCAAGGCTCTGCCCTGGATGCCTAGGCCCGAACTGAAGACAGTCTGTCCTTCTGTAAGGTCTACTTTTGCCTTTTGCTCCCTCCAGCTGCAGCCGCCCTGCCCCTGCAGCCTCCCTGCCCCCCCCGCCCCCCCCCCCCCCCCCCCCCCCCCCCCCCCCCCCCCCGCCTTGGGGTTCTGGCAGCTCAAGCACTGATGAGCACTGGGGCCAAGCAGACGGCAGTGGCCACAAGCATGGTCACTCTGGAAGGGGATGGTCACCTATCACCTGTCCAAGGCTGCCCTTGCTGCCTATGGGTCCCTTCCCCTGCCCCCTTGTTCGTCCCACCCTTCACCTTTCTGGGGAGGGGAATTTCCCAGAGTCTGGCCTCTTTGCCTGAAGGGACCCCAGCCCCACCTTAGGCTCCAGGAGTTTCCAGCTGTTGGCCTTGAGTTGCTGTAGCTCCAGGAACTTGAGGGTCACATCCTCGATGGAGAGCTGTAGGAGGTCCCAGAAACCCGCCAGGTCCTGGAAGGTGGGCACAGGGAATGCAGTGGGATCCTGCAGCAGAGGAAGACAGAGGGAAAGTGATTGGTCAGGGAGGTCTGAGCCCCAGGCAGGACTATCTGGGGAACCTGTCCCCGATAATTCTTCATGGGTTCTTTTCTATTTTCCCTAAGTGTTGGCCAGTCTGAGAAACAAAGGGAAAGCATACAAAAGAGGTAAATTTTAAAGCTGGGTGTCCGGGGGAGACATCAGATGTCGGCAGCTTCCGTGATGCCCCCAAGCCACAAAACCAGCAAGTTTTTATTAGTGATTTTCAAAAGGGGAGGCAGTGTACGAATAGGGTGTGGGTCACAGACATCACATGCTTCACAAGGTAATAAAATATCACAAGGCAAATGGAGGCAGGGCGAGATCACAGGACCAAGGCGAAATTAAAATTGCTAATAAAGTTTTGGGCACGCATTGTCATTGATAGTATCTTATCAGGAGACAGGGTTTGAGAGTAGACAACCCATCTGACCAAAATTTATTAGGCGGGAATTTCCTCGTCCTAATAGGCCTGGGAGTGCTACAGGAGACCGGGGCTTATTTCATCCCTTATCTACAACTGTAAAAGACAGACACTCCCAAAGCAGCTATTTCAGAGACCTCCCCTTAGGAATGCATTCTCCTTCTCAGGGATGTTCCTTGCTGAGAAAAAGAATTCAGCAATATTTCTCCTATTTGCTTTTGAAAGAAGAGAAATACGGCTCTGTTCTGCCCGGCCCACAGGCAGCCAGACTTTAAGGTTATCTCCCTTGTTCGCTGAAAATCGCTCTTATCCTGTTCTTAAGGTGCCCAGATTTCATATTGTTCAAATACATATGCTCTACAAACAATTTGTGCAGTTAACGCAATCATCACAGGGTCCTGAGGCAACATACATCCTCAGCTTACAAAGATGATGGGATTAAGAGATTAAAGACAGGCATAGGAAATCACAAGAATATTGACTGGGGAAGTGATAAGTGTCCATGAAATCTTCAGAATTTATGTTCAGAGACTGCAGTAAAGACAGGTGTAAGAAATTATAAAAGTATTAATTTGAGGAGCTAATAAATGTCCATGAAATCTTCACAATTTATGTTCTTCTGCCATGGCGTCAGCCAGTCCCTCCATTCGGGGTCCCTGACTTCCCGCAACAAGGACAAGAGAAAGTCCTATCCACCCTAACTGCCAGGAACCTCAGCCTGGGAGAGTGGGTGGGGGCTGGGAGACAGGGGGACAAGAAAGAGCCCAGCCCTCCCTTCTTATGCACAAACACCTGGTCCTACCTCCAGGCACAAGATTGACAGCTACTCCTGCAGGCATGCAGGCCTGGTCTCACCTCTGGTACACACGCACACTGGGTCACCTGCCTGTCCCACCTCCAGCACACACACACTCTGGGTCACATATATCTGGTAGGATCTACTACTATGGGCACTCACCATGCTTTGCTGACACAGCCGGAAGAACTGCTGAACCTTCTGGGACAGGAGAAGTTGTGTGCTGCCCACAGCACTGCGGATCTTCTCCAGGACTAGAAAGCAGAAGGAAATTCAGGGAGGGAAATGATGCATCTCCTTCCCCAGACTCCAGGAACTCTGCCCTGAACGCTGATCCCTCGGTTGCTTGGCACTGTCTATCCATCAATCTCCTCCAGCCCCAGTCCCATCCTATCCTCAAGTTCATAACAAGTTCTTGCTCCACTACACCAAGACTGTATCCTCAGACCCTGATGTTCCCTCCTTCATACAGCCTACATTTCTTGAGTGCTCATTCTCCTTTATCCTTTCTCCCTCCCATATCAGAAAACAGACAGAAACCAGCCCCAGCCTAGCCTATGGCCTTGGCCAGGGCATTAGCTCAGTGACCACCCATTGGCTAAGCTTTGTTCATCACTCACCAGTGCATGCAAGACTCCTTGGCTCTTTAAGAATGACCAAGTAATTTAATGTACGTAACACATCTTCATAGTCACTGTCCCCTCAACTCAGAGATTCTGGAGTAAGACTGTGTCTCTCAGTGGATCTGACTTACAGGAAGCGCCAGGCTTTCCCTCGGGCCAGGGCCATGTCTCCCTGGCTGAATCTCCCTCATCTATGCCTCAGACAGGATCTGACATTGTGAACTGCCTCCCTCTCTGTAATCTCGGTCCCACCACCTGGATCCCCACACCAGTCCAGATCTTAGTCCCCATAAACTTGGTGATTTGGACTAGTAGCCATCCATAGAAGGTCCAGCCCTTTGGCCTGCATTGTCTGCAGTCCCAGCCCCTGGCCTCTAAAGCTGCACCGTGTGCACCCTGCTCCCTTCCAAGAGCTCCCAGCATGCCTTGCTACCAATGTTGACCTGCCACGCTCCAATGCAGACCAGTGAGGCACAAACTGAAGGGGCCTCCTGTTACATTGCAGCCCCAGCCACCCCCATCAGGGTCTCCTGAGCACACACTAGGCCATGGTCCCCAGAGTCCCCTCATTCCGATGCCGTGACTCACTCTCCTCAGGTAGCTCATAGTCCTCCGCCTCACGCTCCATCTGCTGGCACCAGTGCTCCAGCTTCTCCACCTCTGCCCGCAGCATCTTGATGAACCACTCGCCGTCCCGTGGGCAGGGGGACGCGCGGCCTGAGTCGGGGAGGCTACGTGAACCGCGCTCTATCCAGGAGTCACGGCGGCCGGCCCCGGGGCCGGGGGTGGGGGCGGGGGCAGGGCCGGGCGACCCATCGGTGGCCGGCGGCTCGTACGGCAGTGGGTAGCCCTCGCGGTAGGCCCACTGGCCCTGTGTGTGGACCGTGCGGAAGACTGAGTAAGTGGGGGCCCGGGGCCCAGGCTGGGGCTCAGAGGCATGCCTCTGGAAGGAACGTCCAAACTGCAGGGCCTTGTCTTCTGTGGCAACCGTGGCCAGGCCTGCCAGGCCCTCCAGCTCCAGGTCTGCCTGCACGCCGGCTGTCACACTGTTGGAGCGCTTGAACCTTGCTCGCCTGGGGAGAGGGGTGGCTGTCATCCCCCATTGCCCAGGCTCATCCCAGCTCTCACCCCCACCCCAAGCCAAAAAAAAGGAAGGGAATGAGGAAGGGAACCTACAAAGTGATGGACATTAACCTATGCACTTTAAATATATTGGTCCTGGCCGGGCGCGGTGGCTCACGCCTGTAATCCCAGCACTTTGCGAGGCCGAGGTGGGCGGATCCTGAGGTCAGGAGATCGAGACCATCCTGGCTAACACGGTGAAACCCCGCCTCTACTAAAAATACAAAAAATTAGCCGGGCGTGGTAGCGGGCACCTGTAGTCCCAGCTACTCGGGAGGCTGAGGCAGGAGAATGGTGTGAACCTGGGAGGCAGAGCTTGCAGTGAGCCGAGATCCGCCACTGCACTCCAGCCTGGGCGAGAGAGTGAGACTCCCGTCTCAAAAAGAAAAAAAAAAAAAAAATATATATATATATATATATATATGTCCTTGCAACAGTTATGTACATAATATACCTACCTATTGCACTGCCTCTAGACAAGGGTGATATCCAAACTATTTAGCAACCAGTTCAGTCCATGGACAGAGCAGATGCTGGCATACACCAGGCAGAGCAGGCACAGACCAAAATGCTGCAGCAGTGCCCTGGAGAGGCTAGATTGTGGGGTGGGTCAGAGGAGCCAGGGTGGTGGCTCTTTACCAGTGAAGGCAGAAGTATTTCAATTTTTTTTTTTTTTTTTTTTTTTTTTTGTGATGGAGTTTTGCTCTTGTTGCCCAGGCTGGAGTGCAATGGCATGATCTCGGCTCACCACAACCTCTGCCTCCCGGGTTCAAGCGATTCTCCTGCTTCAGCCTCCTGAGTAACTGGGATTACAGGCATGCGCCTTTTGTCTCTTTTTGGAAGAGACAGGGTTTCTCCATGTTGATCAGGCCAGTCTCAAACTCCCAACCTCAGGTTATCCGCCCACCTCAGCCTTCCAAAGTGCTGGGATTACAGGCGTGAGCCACCACGCCTGGCCGAAGTATTTCAATATTTTAACAAATGCTATGTCTATGCTAGTTTACACCAGCTGCACTAGAGTGTCCTCAGCCCTACCTAGAGATAAGTAAACCAAGTCAACCCAGCTTCAAAGCAGCAGAGCCAGGATTTGGACTCAGGGCTGCTGGGCTCCACAGTCCAAGCATTTCGCACTGCACCAGCTACTAGAACATCACAGGAAGAAATGCCTTGGAGCAGCTGCGGGTGGAGTGGGCCTGCAGCTGGGAGGACTTCTCTAGGGACCCCGATGGCTCAGCCCAGAGCCTGGCCAGACACAGTAAGTCAGTGCCAGTGGAGCTGAATTAAGTTATTTGCAGGAATGACATAGGGCTTGGAAATTTCTTGTCTTTGAGTTAATAATATGCAAATCTTATGCAAACCAGAAAGTCAACTGACCTTGTTCATTTTTTCCCTGAATTCAGAGTTCTTTTCTATAAAGAAGTCAGTGGTCCCTTAAGATGCATGAGGTTGGGACCAGGCAATACTTTAAGAAGTGGGAGCCAGGAGATGTGGGAAGTGGGGGATAAACAGAAGATCAAGGTTTGGAAATTCAAGGACCACAAAAGAAAAGCCTGTGTGTCCTGAGCTACCTCCACCCCTACATGGTCAGAAGGGATTGTGGGGCCAGCTCTAGGGGTCCCTCCACCTCCCCAAGAGACTCTCCCAACCCCCGCAACTTCAGCCTTCCTCTTGCTGCCCAGGCCTTCTCTCCCTGCCTGCCTGCCTACTTCTCTCCAGCTGGCAGGCTGCCTGCTGGGAGCCTGTTGCCATAGAAACCATGCCCAGAAGGATGCTGCAGGACCCAGGAAGGAGAGATGCACTCATGTGCAGTCTCCAACGAGCCCTATGTCCCAACCCCCACCCAGAGAGGGAGAAGAAGAGAGAACATATCCTCATTGCCTCCCACACAGTCTTCCCCTCAGTGTCTGCCCTGTCCTGCCCTGGTCAAGGCTTGTACCACCACCTGCCCTGATGATTAAACTGGCCTCCTTTCAGATACCTCTGCCTCCATGAGTACCCTGCAGAGGAAGAGCATGGGACCAGGAGTTAGCTCTGAGTTCTAATGCTGGCTTTGTCACTGTGTGCGTTTGTCACTCATCCTCCATCTAGGTCGTCCAATGTGTATGTGTATGTACTTAAAATATATATATATATTAGATATAAATATACACACATATATACATCTAAAAATACACACATATATACAATTATAGAAATAGATAAGTAATTGCCAAGGTAGCTCCTCTCTCTAAAATTATATTTTGCATATTTTAAGATCTGGGGCCCTCCCCAGTCCACCCAAGACTGGAATAGTCTTCCTAAAGCTGAGCTCTGCCAAGTCATTCCCCTGCTCAAAACACTTCCACGGTCCCCTACTACCAACAAGACAAAGTTCAGACTTCCTGTACCAGCATTATCTGAGGCCCTGATGCCCTGGACACAGTCCTCCTCTTCAACCTCATCTCCCCCACATTCTCCTTGTTCCCCAAGTTGACTCCAAGTCTTTGCACACGCTATTTCCCTGCCTGAAATGTCCATTCCCTGCTTAAGTCCTGTTTCACCTGTTTCACCCCTCTCTGCCCCCAAGACCACTCCTGATTACCACACCTCCCTCAGCAGCCCTCCTGGCTTCACAGGCAGCCCTGCTGTTCGGGCAGATTGTTCTTTCTGGTGAGAGTCTTGAGTGTCTAACTGCAGTTAGGATGCACCTTGACTTGCTTTGAATGTTCGTGTGCCTTTGTGCTCCAGTTAGCTTGTGGCTCCTTCAGAGCTACAGCTGTTGCAAACCACAATGGTAATGGAGGGGTTTGCTCCAATAAATACGTGCCTGATGATCTGCCACGCCTGCGTGCTTTCCTGTCACCCCTGCTAAACACAGCTCTGTCCTTCGGCACTGCCGTGTTCGCTGCCTTCCACCTGTCCTCTGAGATGTCCTGAGAGAATCCCATTCCATCGCGATGGAAGCAGTATGGAAACAGCCATACTGCCGGGAACAGAAGCACCAAGTGCCCCAGGCTGCATGCTTCTCAAGTCACTGCCTCAGTGAGCTCTCTCACATGTCTGCCTCAGAGGAGACCAAGGAAGCCGACGAGCCAATGGGATGACCGGAAGCACAGTCCTCACCAACGCTCCCGGCCAGCAGCCAGAGATGTGTACAGCACAAGCAGGAGGTGCTCATCCCTATGCAAGTGGCATTTAAAACCAGCAGTGTGGGACAAGCTCACCCAAGAAAAGAACAACGGATCCAAGATCCAAACCCCGGGGAAACATGGACATTTCAGGGGTGGGTGGAGATGGTGCAGCTCATAGAGGAGTCTAAGCTGGAAAGGAAGAGGGAGAAAACCAGCAGAAAGTGACATAAAAGCAGAGAGGGGACAGAAAGGTCTCATGAAGGAATGGGCAGCTAATATGGAAAACGCAGCCGGTTAAGAATGAAAGGTGCCCACGGATTTGGCAATCTGGAAGCCACGGGTGATCCAAGCAAGAGTGGGTTTGGTGGAATGTGGGGGCAGATGCAGACTGCAGCAGGTTGTCAGGAGGTGGAGAAAACTAGTCAAGGCAACTCTCAAAGAGCCTGGCTGAGAAGGGAGGAAGGCAGAAGAGAATGTACTGTTAAAGAGGGATATTTTGTTTTGGGTGCTTCTTGCTTGCTGTATCCCAAGAGGAAAGAACCTGTAGGCAGAATAACAGCCACCAAAGGAATCCACATCCTAATCCCCAGAACCTGTGAATATGTCACCTTCCACAGCAAAAAAGGAATTTGCAGATGTGATTAAGTTAAGGATACTAAGAAGAAGAGACTCTCCTAGATTATCCTGGTGTAATCACATTTTGTAAATGAAAGAGGGAGGCAGAAGAGTCAGAGAAGAAGATGGAACGACAGAATCAAGGTTGGAATAATGCAACCTGGGGACTCAGCCCACCACTGCTGGCTCTGAAGACAGAAGCAGGCTACAAGCAAAGGAGTGTGGTCAGCCTCTACAAACTGGAAAAAGTGACCAAATGGATTCTTCCCAGAGCCTTCCAGAGTCCAGTTTGAAACCCCATTGAGACTCTGACCCCAGATAATAAATATGTATTGTTTTCTATCACTGAATTTGTGATCATTTTTTTCAGCAGGAATACGAAATTAACACAACCTGTAAAGAGAAATGGAATGAAGAGAGAGAAGAGAGAAGGAACCAGATATGAGGGGGATAAAAAAGAATAACATCTTCTGAGCACTTAGTATGTGCCAGGAGAAGCACTTTCCATGAATAAACACGCTCAGTCCTCACAAACAGTCCCACTCTATGGGTGTTAGTATCAGCCCTACTAGTAGATCAGAAAACCAAGGCTTAAGGGGGTTGACTCCTAAAATGAAGGCAGGGCTGGTGGAAGAGACAAGGGAAGAGATCTAAGTAAGCTGGGGTTTGGCTTGGAAGTGGACAGAAGTCCCACCAGTTGACCCCAGTCATCACAATGAAGTGGGTGATGGGGGGTGGTTATCTGCTGGAGATGTCTGGGGAGTAGGGAAAGGAATGAAAATGAGCAGCTTTAGTGGGGGCATTAGAACAGAGCAGTTAGGCCGGTGTGCTCTGGAGCCTTGCCCGGGTCCAAAACCCAGCTCTGTGGCTTGTGCCTCATTTCCCCATCTGTAAATGAGAATGATAATAGTAACAGTTCATAAGATTGTTGTGAGATAATATCCATAAAGAACTCAGAACAGCACCCTGCCTGCCCATTGTGTTAGCTATTCTAGAGAAGTAGAATGGTTTGCAGCTCTCACTGAAAAGAAAGGGAGCTGGACAAACACAATCATCGGAATGTAGCACTGAGAACCCGGCTAGGGCATTGTAGTTATTAATTATTATGATTGCTGTTGATCATTTCCATCTGTTCTCCCACAGCGCTTTGAACAAAACTCTTTTATACTCCATATCACATTGTATCATGGCTGGTTATTTGCATAAGTGTCTCCTCACTAAATAGGGCAGTTCATCACACAGAAACGTTGGCTGGTTGGTTGGTTGGTTGGTTGGAAGGAAGGAAGGATGGTAGAGACCACTAACTGTCTTCTAAGATCCACTCTCCACTTCCCCTTAGTAACAGAACCCCACCATTTTATGCTGGACGCATGGCTACTTTGAATAAAGATTCTTTCCCATTCTCCCTACCAACTAGATGTACCCATGTGAGTAAGTTCTAGCCCATGAGACAAAAGTAGAAGTGGCATGTGCAATTTCCAGAAAGTGTCCTTAAAAGGAGGAGGTATGCCCTTCCTTGTCTCTTCCTCCTTCCCAGTCACCAGAATGCAGACATGATGGCTGGACCTCGAGCAGCCATTTTGAAACATGAGACCAAAGGGAAGTGCTAAGTGGGGTGGGGGATGAAGAATAAGATAGAAGGCTCCGGGTCCTGACACTGTGGGGCACCTACCAGACCTCAACTAAGTCTCCCTGGATTTCCTCTAAGTAAGAAAGAAATAAACTTCTATCATATTTAAATCACTGTTGTTTGGGGGTTTTCTAGAACTCACAGTCAAACCCACTCCTAACTATAACAGATGAATTTTTAGAATAGTGAAGTTCAGGGCTTATGTCGCTATTTAGTTTTGGATTTGGCAGTATTTGCTGTGGTGTCCACCAACAGCTGTCAGCACAGGATAGAAACTGGCTTCAGCTGTGAATTGTCATTAATGCGTAACAATGCGTTCAAAGTATTTTCTCCCAAGCCTTTAAATGCGGCTGCAGAAGCCTCCTCCCTTTGAGTTCTCCAAGGTGACAATGATTACATTCCTGATGATTCTGCAAGTTGTTATCATGGTTACTTCAGGGAGAGTTTCCACTGTGATTCTACTTCAGGGAGAGTTTCTACTGTGATTCTCTGGGGGATAACATAAAAGCCTCTGGGTAGAAGCTGGATTATCCCAAGAGACACAGTATCCAAGGAAAGCTCAGTATCCAGAAGTTGTCGAGAGGTTTTGCCAGGAGTATTTGGCAGCAGGCTGGAGGGGTGGGAGGGGGAGTGGGTAGGGAGGGGGAAGGACGGTGTCATTTCAACTAGGCATAGCCTTCAAACTAGCTGCTATAGAAGCTCCTGTGTGAAGGCATCTAAGAGCCTAAACATATAATCAAGCAGGGCTCACTGAACCCACCGTTCCAGCCCGGGGGCTGTGACAGGGATGCCAAGTGGAGGCTAGGGTGGGAGATTCAGGAGGAGTCATGAGGGTCAGTCAGGAACTGTCCTAAAGTTGCAGGCTCAGGAATGGAGGCAGCATCTGTGCCCAGGGCTTTGGGTAGTCAGCTTCTCGTTGCTTTTGCAGGATTGTTCTTGGAATATAACTTCATGGGGATGGAAGCTTCCTTCCCAGGCTTAAGGGGCCATTCTTTCAGCATATACCCTTCCCAAGGTCCCAAAGCTAGAAATGACCATAATGTCAAGGAAAGGGTAGGCAGGTCTTCCTCCACAGAGTTCTCCAGGTGGCCCTTAGTGGGCACAAGCAGGTATGAGTAGGGATGTCAGATAAAATATAGGACTCCCAGTTGGATTTGAATTTCAGATAAATAACAGATTTTTTTAGTATAAGTATGTCCCAAATATTGCATGTGACATACTAAAATGTATTCATTGTTTATCTGATCATCAAACTTAACTGGGCATCCTGGTAGTTTTTCTTTCTTTATTTTGGCGGGTTTTGCTGTTGATGTTGTTGGTTTTGTTTTTGCTAAATTTACAGTTTAAGATAAGGTCTTTCTGGGGGGAATCTAGAGGTGGAAGATACAGGCAGATCCCCATGGTTAGAGAGAGTTGGAGGCAAAAATCCCATTTTCGATGACTTCAAAAGGCCATTTGCTAATATTCAGCAAGGCATTTGATGCATCCTTTTATCATAGCCCAGAGTGTGCTGGGTCTAGGGAAACAGGTGCCGTAAGGACACGTTGAGACACGGCTGGTAACTGATTAAGTATGTTCTCTCTCACCACAAGGCCTTAGCATATGCTATTCCTTCTGCCTGGAACCTTATCTTCCATTTTTCAATCAGTTAATTTTTGTTCATCCTTCAGATCTCCATCCAAATGTCACTTCCCAAGGAAGCCATGCCTGACACCTCTGGCAGACTCAAAGCCCCATAGTCTACACTGTCAAGGCTCACATGCCTCTCCTTTGCGGCACCTGGCACAGTGGCTATGTCATTAATGAGATTCTTAGATTCACTTAGTGGTAAGCTTTGCATGGGCAGGAGCTGTCTCTGGTTCTGCTCACCTTTGCATCCTCAGTGCCCAGCACAGTGTTTGGCAAATAATGCAGATCCAATAAATATCTATGGATAGATGAATCTTGGCAGGGGTGTGTGCAGTGGAGATAGAAATGAAGGGGTGCCAGCCCCCTCCTCGTATATTCTACGCCAAGTGATCACTGATGCTGGGCAACTGGAAGGACTCACAGACAATTCCCAGACAGAAGGGACAATAAGTCCAAAATCCTCACCCAAGAGGTGAGCAGGGAACATCCTGAAAGGCAGAAGAGAAGAGATGTTTCCTGCCCAGCAATTTTTAAAACCAAAGCACAGAGAAAGAAACAGATACTGGGATGAGCGAAACAGCAGTAAGGACAAGAGAGTCAAAGAAAATGGGGCTGGGCTGTGTGCGGCGGGCTCGGCCTGAATGCTGGCCAGGCGAGGCTGCTGGAATTCATGGCTCACTTTTATGCACCAGTTGGGGCATGGTGTGTGAGGAGTCAGACTTAAAGTGCCAGGGACATAAGGGACAGAAAGGACTGTGCAGGTGTATGACTAAGGACGCCTGCAGCAGACAGGCCAGGGAGCCTGGCCAAAGAGATGGGCCAGATTTCCCCTCTCCCCACCTGTCACTCCCTCTGAATTCCCAGTGTGATCACCTGTCCCAGGCAATTTGGTTCTTTAGATGCTTATTCAACACCATGTCCTCTCCTCAGTCCGCCACATCAAGACCTCACCAACCACTTACACGACAGCAAGGAAGGCCACGTTCTCTGCCTGTCCCTGCCCTTCCCTGACTTTCACTCCAAAACACTGCTCAAATTGGCCCACTTCTCTCTGTATCCACCGCTATCAGCCTTACCCAGACCACCGACCAACAGAGTAGACTGAGCTAACTTAGGAAGCTCCCACTCACACCCTAAACACATAGAAATGCTGGGTTTTAAGAAATCAAAAAGGTGTTTTTGCTACAATGCTGGGCTTGAAAATAGGAATGAGAATTTTCAGGGTACCAGAAACAGGAAGGAAATTCAAAACCCGTATAGTCAGAGAGGGTCTAAGCCAAGTGAACCACAGGGAGATCAGGCCAGACATATGCTAGAGGCTGGATGAAAATGCTGAAGGAGGATGAGAGGAGAGACCCCAAAGCTGTGCAGCAAGGGGAGCTGGAAAGAGACCCTGTGCACAAAGCCGGCAGCCAAGAAGGTCTGTTTCATTTGCAAACTTGGACTGGAAACACTCATGCCAGGGATGCAGGAATGTGGCCTGGAAGGAGAATGCTGGGAAATCAGAACATGAAGGCTTCCTTGTGTGGGGGTGTGGGGTTCAAATGAGTATTACCCCCGTGAAACACAAGAAACGTCAAACCTCAAGGGAAGATATTAACTTTAAAATTTCAAGCAATGCGGCCGGGCGCGGTGGCTCAAGCCTGTAATCCCAGCACTTTGGGAGGCCGAGACGGGTGGATCATGAGGTCAGGAGATCGAGACCATCCTGGCTAACCCGGTGAAACCCTGTCTCTACTAAAAAAAATACAAAAAACTAGCCGGGCGAGGTGACGGGCACCTGTAGTCCCAGCTATTCCGGAGGCTGAGGCAGGAGAATGGCGTGAACCCGGGAGGCGGAGCTTGCAGTGAGCTGAGATCTGGCCACCGCACTCCAGCCAGGGAGACAGAGCGAGACTCCGTCTCAAAAAAAAAAAAAAAATTTCAAGCAATGCTTCAGCATGAAGGAAACTGAACCAGGAGGAAGAAGAGGGCAGTAACAAACAATAGTGAACACACAAATTATGGAAACACACTTGTAAATCTAAACTGTTAAAGCATAAAAGATACAACAGCAGCTGATTTCGCAGACTTTTAAAGAGGTATAGTCAAACTGCTAGATAAACATAACATGGAAGATGGGAAGAGAAAATTAAGAAGGAAAGTAAAGTGTTCCAAAAGTCTTGTTTTGTGCCTAACAGGGACAGAAGTACTGACTAATGTTAGACTTTATTAGGAAAATATGAAATTAAGTATATCTGTTAAATTTTTAAGGGAAATCACTACTAAAATGTAAACTTCCAAACCAGTGGAGAGAAGAAGAGAAATAAAATAAACTCTATTTACTGTTGATCAGTTCAACGTAAGATAAAAAGTAGGAGAGGGAGACAGCAAAGAAAAAGCATGTCAACTAGAAAATTTTTAAAGAGATGATAGAAATAAACTCAAATCAGTAAAGAAAAATATATACATGGATTAAATATGTCTAAACTCTAGTTACATATCGCTTATAAGCAACACATATAGGCCAGGCGTGGTGGCTCACTTCTGTAATCCCAACACTTTGGGAGGCCGAGCCAGGTGGATCACCTAAGGTCAGGAGTTCGAGACCAGCCTGACCAGTATGGCGAAACCCCGTCTCTACTAAAAACACAAAAAATTATCCAGGTTTGGTGGCACATGCCTGTAATCCCAGCCACCCAGGTGGCTGAGGCAGGAGAATTGCTAGAACCCGGGAGGCGAGGTTGCAGTGAGCTGAGATCATGCCAATGCACTCTAGCCTGGGCGACAAAGCAAGACTCATCTCAAAAAAATAAAAATTAAAAAAAAAAAAAGCAACACATCTAAAACATAAGGATATAGGAAGGTCGAAAATAAAAGGATGGAAAAAGATGTATTGGAAAATTAACCAAAAGCAAGCAGTCATAGCAATAAAAATCAGGCAAAAAAGACTTCAAGGCAAAAGCCATTAGTAAGGATGAAAAGCAGCCTATTTAATGATAAAAGAGCCAAGCCACCAAGAAGATACAACAGTCACAAGCTTGAATGCTTATAAACAGCACACTCTCAAACTGAAGTAAAAATTAACAAAGTTACCAGGGAAAATGACATATCCACAATCGTGGTGAGACATTTTTAACACACCTCTCAGAACTGGTAGATCAAATGTACAAAAAAAGAGATAAACATTTGAAAAATATAATTTATAAATTTAACCATATACGACAGTGGTCCCCAACCTTTTTGGCACCATGGACTAGTTTCGTAGAAGACAATTTTTCCAGAAGTTGCAGGGGGGCGTGGTAGAGGATGGTTTTGGGATGATTCAAGCACATTACATTTATTGGGCATTTTATTTCTATTATTATTACATTGTAATATATAATAAAATAATTATTCAACTCATCATAATGTAGAATCAATAGGAGCTCTGAGCTTGTTTTCCTGCAACTAGACGGTCCCATCTGGGGGTAATGGGAGACAGATTATCAAACATTAGATGCTCATAAGGAGCACACAACCTAGATCCCTCACATACACAGTTCACAATAGGGTTCAGGCTCCAATGAGAATCGAATGCTACCGCAGATCTGACAGGAGGCGGAGCTGAGGCAGTAATGCTCACTCGCCTGCTGTGCACCTCCTGTTGTGCCTGGTTCCTAACAGGCCATGGACAAGTACCAGTCCCCCGCCCGGGGTTTGGGGACCCCTGATATATGATATACAAATATATAATGAATGAAGTCTCAACAAATTCTAAGGAATAAATATAACAGATACATAATGTGACCACAATGGAGCATATTTAGAAATCTGTAATGAAAAGGCAGTCCTCTGTCAAAAAAATTCATTTGAAAACTTAAAAAAAAAAAATTATTCCAAAAGTTCAGAGGTTAAAGAGGAAATTATGAGAAAAGTGATGAAAGATGAAAGTTACATCTTCAGAAATGTACAATAAAAATGCCGCTTCTCAAAACTTATGAGATACAGCCATGAAAGTATATAGATATAAGGGAAGTTACAGTCCTAACAGCACATGTTAAAACATAACAAATATTGAAAGTTAGGGATGAATTCAAGAGGCAGAAAAAAAGACAAACACAGCAGATGAAAGAAAATAATCAAAAGTAGTAGAAGAAAGGAAATATTAAAGATTGCTCACCAAAACCAAACACTAGCTTTTCTAAAAGACGAATAAAATATAAATTTCAACATACTTTTTTTTCTTTCCCCCCCCTTTTCTTTCTTTGACACAGGGTCTCACTGTCTCAAAGACAGGCTGAAGTACAGGGGTGTGATCAGAGATCACAGCAGCCTCAAACCCATGGGCTCAAGTTATCCACCTGCCTCGGCCTCCCCGGGAGCTGGAACTACAGATGCACACCACCAAGCCCAGCTAATTTTTGCATTTTTTTGTAGAGATCTGGTCTCACTATGTTGCCCAGGCTCATCTTGAACTCCTGACCTCAAGCAATCCTCCCGCCTCAGCCTCCCAAAGTACTGGGATTATAGGTGTGAGTTACTGTGCCCAGCCTAAAAATATATTTAAATGATAAAATATACAAACCTCAGGCAGGGTTGATTCAAGAAAGAGAAGTAAGACATAAATACATGGTATTAGAAATAAAAAGGGAGCCAAGCACAGTGGCTCAGGCCTGTAATCCCAGGACTTTGGGAGGCTGAGGCAGGCGGATCACTTGAGGTCAGGAGTTTGAGACCAGCCTGGTCAACATAGCGAAAACCCATCTCTACTAAAAGTACAAAAATTAGCCAGGCATGGTGGCAGATGCCTATAATCCCAGCTACTTGGGAGGTGGAGGTTGCAGTGAGCCAAGCTCGCACCACTGCACTGCAGCCTGGGCAACAGAGTGAGACTCTGTCTCAAAAAAAAAAAAAAAAGAAATGCAAAGGTAGATATCAATATAGAGATGCAATAAATATTGATAACACATTTTAATACTATGAGAAAGAATATTTGTGCCAAAAACTTTGAAAACCGTCAATTTTTATAAAATGTTTCTTTTTTTAGAAAAATATAAATCACCAAAATGATTCAAGAAAAAAAATAAAACCAGAACAGGTCAATAATCACTAAAGAAACTGAAGCTGTAGTTTTAAAAGTCTCTCCTACCCGCAAAAGCCATCAGACCTAGATAATTTTATAGGCAGCAACTACAAACCTTAAGGAATAGATGAATTCTTTTTTTTGAATGGTGCCTCTGTCATGAGCTGGAGTTGCAGTGGTGGGATCTCGGCTCACTGCAAGCTCCGCCTCGAGGATCCATCATTCTACCTCAGCCTCGAGTAGCTGGGACTACAGGCCTGCCACCTGCAGCCCGGCTAGTTTTTGTATTTTTTAGTAGAATGAGGTTTCACCGTGTTATGGGATGGTCCCGATCTCCTGACCATGTGATCCACCCGTCTGACCTCCCCAAGTGCTGGGATTACAGGCGACCACCGCCCGGCCAGGAATAGATAATTCTTGTCTTACAGAAATTGTTCCAAAGAACAAAAACACAGAGAAACGTACCAAATTCATTTTAGGAGCCTATCTTAGCTCTAATACCTGAATTGAATAACAATAAAAAATGGTAGGCTTATAATTATTATGATTTATCACTTATGATATATTCATAAATATAAATGATTTAAAATTTTAAAGTAGCAACTGTTCAAAAATCTAATAATGTATACAAAAATAATATAGCAAAACTGTAACAAAAACCCCTAGAGTTCCACATACCTATTCTTTGTCTTTAGGCATGAGAACCCTGATTGTTAGCTATGTAGTTTACACCCTCCACATTGCTTCCCAGCTAAAAGACTATACCCCACAGCCTCCCTTGCAGCTAGGTGCCACCATGTGATGAGATTTTAGCCAATGTAATGAAAGTGGTTGTGTGTAACTTTCAGGAAGTCTTTTTAAAAAGGAAGGACTGCATCCCTCTTCCTCTTTCCTCCTTCTCACTGGTCAGAATGCAGACATGCCTGAAGGAGCTTGAACCTGAGGTCCCTGGACATGAAGTGATGTACAAAATAGAAGGAGTCTGGAGTCCTGACATTGCACTCCCTACATCTAAGCTGGCTTTTTTTTTTTTTTTTTTTTTTTTAACGAGAGAAAAATACACTTGTTTAAGACACTACTGAGGCCCTGTGACTCACAGCCAAATTTAATCCAAACTGACAATGGGATCAAGCAGGGTTTATCCCAGGAATGAAAGAATGGAAAATCCATTCATATAATTCACCGTGTTACACATTGAAGAAAAATCATGATCATCTAAATAGATTCTAAGAAGCATTCAATAAAATTCCACTCATGTTCTCTATTTTAAAAAATAAAAATAAGATGCGTAGCCAACTAGGAATAGAAAGGAATTTCCTTAACCTGACAAATGGTATCCATCAAAATATGTAGCAAACATCATCTTGAAAAGCATAGCCACTAAAGTCAGTACTACTCAACAGTGAACAGAAGTCCTATTCAATGCAGTATTACAAGAAAAATAAATGAAAAATACAGATTTAAAAGAAATATCTTCATTCGCAGAAAAATAACTGACTATATATATATAGGAAGCCCATCATGATTTTCAAAATAACCTATGAGACTAGTAAGAGAGACCTAATTCAGCAGCAACGTTACTGAATACAAAATCAACATACAAAACATACAAAATCTAACAGTAGAGGCCAGGTGCGGTGGCTCACGCCTGTATTCCCAGCACTTTGGGAGGCTGAGGTGGGTGGATCACCTGAGGTCAGAAGTTTGAGACCAGCTTGGCTAACATGGCGACACCCCGTTTCTACTAAAAATACAAAAAATTAGCCAAGTGTGGTGGCAGGTGCCTGTAGTCCCAGCTACTCAAGAGGCTGAGGCAGGAGAATGGCGTGAACCCGGGAGGCAGAGCTTGCAGTGAGCTGAGATTGCGCCGCTGCACTCCAGCCTGGAGGACAAGAGCGAAACTCTCGCTCAAAAAAAAAAAAAAAAGAAAAACCTAACAGTGCTCCCACACACTAGCAGTGCCTAGTTGTAAAATACAATAGAAGAAAAACATCCCAATCACAATAGCCACCATACTGCAAAACACAATCACCTGTCTTCTGGATCATGAAAAATTCTCCTAACTAGCCTTCTCGTTTCTACTATTACTTTCTTCTAATTCATTCTCCACTCAGTAGCTTGTGATCTTTCATGAACATAAGTTAGATCATGTTACACTCCTTTTTTAACCTTTTCATGGCTACTCATCACTCATAATTAGATTCCAAGTCCTTATCATGTCCATGCTCTGCATAACCTGCCCCCTGCCTGTTCTCCAATTAACTCCCTCCCCACTCCCCTGCCCCACTCCACACCAGCCACATCGACGTTGTTTCAGTTCCCTATGCATGTTAAACTCTTTCCTGCCCCAACACCTCCACATATGCTAGTCCCTCTCCCCAGAATGCTTTTCCCTCCAGTCATCACCTGAGAGTTCTTAGTCAATCCTCGAGTCTCAGCTTAAATGTCACCTGCTTAATCTAAATAAGGTCCTTTCTCTCTTATCTCCTCTTTTTCTTTCATATTCCCACATAATGTGCAATAATATTCCACTACCTATTATATCATAATATGTAGTCATATTTTTAGTCAAGGATTATTCATTGCCTTGATTTCCCCCTAGGCCATAACTTCTGTGAGGGCAGGAGTCATGTCTTTGATGTTTCCTGAAGCATTTAACACAGTGCATAGGAGCTATCATACAACACGTGCTTAGTAAGTATCTGATGAATGAATGAATCAACGAATGAATGACAAGAGTTTGCTGATTTAGCAAGAGTCTCAGCTAGAAGGCCTGCAGCACTCTTCCCAAGATTCAAGGGTTATTAGGAGGAATGGGGGGACCTCCCACCCCCTTGGACCTAACTAGACAGGGAACCAAAAAGCCTCTAAAGGGAGTGAGTGGGCTTGGTGGTCCATGGGATAGCACTAGAGTTGGGGGTGGGCAGGATTCAGACCACAGAGTTACATCCGTCCATGACTCCTATCCCATCTCTCTGTAATTCAAGTCACAGATTTGCAAATTGGGTTTGCCACAAAATGGTATTTTTCTGAAATCTTTGTGGCACAGTAAAAGTTTGGAGGACAGCAGCTTTAGAAGTCATGCAGGCAACCAGGGCAGCATTCTGCCACCCTCGATGAAGGCATTTATAGCCCCAGGAGCATACAGAACTTCAGGGAGCCAAAGCAGAAGTTGAGAAAAATGGTGAATCCCATAGGAACACCAGAAAGACTTGATCAGACACAAACACAAGACATCCCAAGGACATCTCAGAAATAGCTGGGGAAATCTGGGCGAAGGACGGCAACTAGGAATAGAGCTATGAGGAACCACTGCTAGTGGGACACTAGTTTTTTGTGTTTTGGGTTTTTTTTGAGACAGTCTCGCTCAGTCACCCAGGCTGGAGTGCAGTGGTGCAACCTCAGCTTGCTGCAAGCTCAGGCTCTTGGGTTCAACCAATCCTCGTGCCGCAGCTTCTCGAGCAGCTGAGACTACAGGAGTGTGCCACCACGCTCAGCTAATTTTTGTATTTTCAGTCGAGATGGGGTTTTGCCATGTTGGCCAGGCTGGTCTTGAGCTCCTGGCCTCAAGTGACCCGCCCACCCTAGCCTCCCAAAGTGCTGGGATTACAGGCGTGAGCCACCGCACCCGGCCTGGGAGACTAGTTTTATTCCTCTAGTCGTATGCCTGGGAAGCTCAGAATACCATGAAACCATGATGGCCAGCCCCTGGCAAGTTCCCAGACACTCTTTCTCCCCATAGGCACCCAACAACAGAGACGCCTCTTTCTGGTATCCTCTCCAGAGCTGGCAATGCTAATTCTTCCGTGAAAATTAAGGAGTCAATGTTTCTGAGGCCACCTAATGCCAGAATAGTGGCTGCTGGTAATTGTACTATCTCGGGTACACCACAGACTCAGGCATGTAATAGGTACCCCCGACTGGTTAAATGCTTGTGCGAGCCAAGTGAGGAGGAGTGTTATATCTGCCAGGGGCCCCTGAGAGGCAATCTTCCTGTTTGTTTCTTTTTGAGCTCACATACTTGTACACCACAGGATGTAATAAGGGATTGGCAGATCCTGTCATCCCCTGGAAAGGACAATTGCTGGAGTCCTGCTCGGCACCTACATGTAACCTCTCCCATCCTCTTCTTCCCTGCAACTGCTGTGTATCTCCCGTCTGACTCTGAGCACCTGGGGTGGGCATGGGCACAAGAACTCTAGGTTTGATGACTCCCCTGGTGATATCTCTGTGGACAGCCTCTGTGGCTGCTCTGACCACCCTCTATAAAAAGGCTTGGTCTCACCTCCAGGAAAAGAGGATGTGCAGGGAGACTGGGCTAGTGGGGACACTATGTAGCCCTCTCTCTCTTCCTCTCCCCCAACAAAGCCTGGGCAGTCCCACCGTGACCTACCTCTTGTCCTCTTCCACCTGCACGCCAATGGAGTGGAACTCCCTCCGGCTCCTGTTCTCGGTGTCTGAATCTGAGATCGTCTCCACCTGGTGGCAGGGTGGAGGAGTCAGTGGCTGTGGCGAGCCAAGGTGAAAACCCTTCCCGGGGAGAATGGCTAGCAATGGCTGCGCCCCAAGCCAGCTGGCAGGTCCTGCAAAGACCATCTGCCTGAACAAGATGAGAGACCCAGGCGGTCGGTCACAGGCCTCAAAGTGGCAACCACTGGGCACGGCCCTCCATCCCTCCATTAGCCAGGACGAGGGACGAGGGAGTGGGCGGAGGCTGGCTGGAGCAGCCCCGTCGATGTCCAGGCACGGGGCTCACTTGCAGCTCAGGGGAAGCCAGGAAGAAGGTCGATATATCCAGAAGGCCGCTTCCGGCCCCTCACCCCAGCCCCAACCCGCCAGGGTCCGAGCCCTTGTGGGCGCCTCCCCGTTCCATACCTGCACCCCAATGGACGGCCGCCACTTCCGCTGCCGCGCCAGGCTCCTTAGCTCCTCCCTGCCAGGGATGGTCTTGATGATGAGTGTGGGGGGCTTGGGGCTGGCCCGGGGCGGCACCGGCGCCAACTCCAAGGTGCGCGCACCCATGGCGGGGCCGTCCAGCCCGTCGGCGGAGCTGCAGCGCCGGGCGGGGCCCTCGGCTGCCGTGAAGCTCTCGTGCGCGGAGTCCGTGCTGCTCTGGGCGGTGATGGAGATGCGGGGCGGGGCCTGGCTTCCCGGCGGGATGGGGGGCGGGGCCTTTCTGAAGTTGAAGGCTGTGGCCGGCGGGCACAGAAGCGCAGTGCGTGAGGCTCGCGGCCCTGCCTGGGTCCTGGGCCCGCGCCCGACTCCCACCCCAAGAGGCCCTACGGGACCCTGCAGCGGCTGCTGCACACACGCCAAGGGACGCTCTCCCCGTTATATCCGACCCCGGGAGCGAACGATCTGCGCAGGGTCACAGCACAGTCGAGGGGGTGGCCAGAACCCGGACCCAGGGCGCTCTCCAGCCTAGGGCCGGGCCAGGGGCAGGGAGGTGTACTCACAGGAGCCGGGCCTCCCTGAGACAGCGGCAGGGGTAGCGAGGAGAGGCAAGCAGTCGTCGTCTTGAGAGCAGCCGGCCTGGATGGCCCGGAGGTAGCTGTGGCTCCGCATGCGGAAACAGCCGGGCAGGTCCAGGGCGTCCACGGCCTGGGACTCCAGCTCCCCAAACACGGACCCGCACACGGCCTCCAGCTGCTGGTTCAACTCATCGCTGAGCTGGAGGGCAGGGGGTCGGGAGGACAGTTACGAGGTGCCGGGAGGGGGTGGAAATCCCTGGGGTGCTCTGCCTTAGGAAGACCTCTCTATATCTGCAGAGGCTGTGGGCGACTCTTCCGCGTTTGAACTAAAGGGAACCCTCTTTGCAAACGAAGATGGGGTCATCTCTGCTCCATTCTAGCTCCCCAGGCTTGTCTTGGGGCCCAGTCTTTCCTCTAAATATCCCACCCCCACCCCCACCTCCACCCCACCTATGCCTCTTCCAGGTGTCTGTCTGGCTGCACCCCAGGCTGCAGACCACCATGTTTTCCTCTCCACCTAGTCCCAGCCCCTGACGTTTCTCTCACCTGACCCCAACAGAGAGGACCAGGGACCTGGCATGCACCCTCCTGCCCAGTATGGGGGTGGGGACTACATGGAGGACACCTTTTGTTTTATTATTTATAATCCATTACATTACAAAATTGACTGAAAATTGATATATATACCCATTAGTTTCCGTCCTGCCACTTGGTATTTTATATGTATGTTTATATTTTATATGTATGTTTATATTTTATTTATATATATATATAAAAATAAAATATAAAATACCAAGTGGCAGGACGGAAACTAATGGGTAAGTGATGGAGCAAAGTTATTAACCTACCAGTGTCCCAAGCCTTCCCCCACCTTCTACCCACTCACTCGGGTTCTGGCTTAACCTGTGGGCTCCTTCTCTACCCTCCCCCACTGAGGAAAGCTTAGCCATTGCTGGATGAGGTTCTTGGTTTTGTTTTTGGTATTTTGGTGGTGCAGAATCCATGGTGTTAAAAAAAAAAAAATTTAAAGCATGAAAAAAAGCAAAACAAAAATTTTGTTCATGGAACTGTGCCGCACACCACCACACGAAGACTAAATATACCACAGAGGTTGCAGCTTCATTCACATTACATGAGAAAACTGGTGCAAAGAAAAAGTACAGGCAGGAAAAGGTGCTACCAGAGGTAAGTGCTACCCCCAGAACACAGGTGACAAAGTCCTGAACATTGCTTAAGATGGGCACATATTTAACCCTGAGCTTCCAAGCAGGCAAAGCATCAGGGAGTATAGCCTCAGAGTTGCCTGCATGGGCTATGAGTGAGACCTCTCCAAGATTCAAGTGCTTGCTCTACCACTTCCTAGCAGAATGGCTTGGGGAAGTTAAAGTTTGGGGGCCTCAGTTTGCTCACCTGTCAAATGGGAGTGATAATGGTACCATCTTCACAGGGCTATTGAGGGGACTCAAAGAAAAATATGTGAGGCTTTTGGTACAGGTACTAAAACATAGTAAGCCCTCAGCTAGTGGCATGCAAAGGTCTCAGGGCTTCCCTGGTAAACACAGGCCAGATGCCGAAGAGAACCACAACAATTCCTGTCCCTGAGACTAAGAGACAGTCATCCCCTGTGGATGATTATGTAGAGTCCATTGGATGACGTCATGGACAAGGTCCTCGACAGCATCCCATGGCAAATGTAACAGCAAGTATCACATGGCTGCATCTTGTGACATCTCCCAGGAAAGATTCATGGCATTATATTTATGTGTAGTCAACAGAGGCTCAAAGGAGTGGCCTGATCCATGTGTAAACTGCAGCTCAATGTTTCCATAATTCAGCCTCCAAAGCATAACATGATTTTGCTGGATTCTACTTCAAATAGAGCCATTTCTATTCCAATCTATTAATGGGCAAAAAGACCCAGAGAGGGCAGATGAATTGTCTAAGGATGCCCAGCTGGTAAGTGATAAAACTGAAATTAAATGTCATGCTTCCTGGCTCCCACGGAAGGCTGATTGAGCAACAGAATCTCTTGGGGAGCTTGTTAAACCTACATTAACTCAGGCCCCACCCCAAGGATCTGAACCCAGGGTTAACAAAACACCTCTCTTGCTTTGGCTGCTTAGAAGCTCAGAGTCAAATTTGCTGGAGATTTAGATTCAGTGGTTTCAGTGTGGGCCCACTAATTAAAAAGAAGAATTGTCTGAACTTTTTGAAGCTTTTTCTAAAGTGTATGGAAATCACAGGCCATGGAAAAATCAATCCGAGACCCCATAGAAGTTAAATTATCTCATACTTGACTGTCACAAGCCACACTTGTGTGACAGTTGTGGCTTTCACCATGATGCTCTGTCATCTACCTCTCAGTCTTTCTGTCTCTGTACTTCTGGGGCACCAAGGACAACAGTTGCCAGTGTATTTCCTAAAACACAGGAACTGAACTAACTCCTGCTATTTCTGGGCTAGGCTCAAGACACTCCCCAACTAGAACAAATGCAGCCCAGAGTGTCCCTCTTGGAGCACAGGGGAGCTAATCTAACCCTAGCAGAAAGCACGCTGGTCTCAAGTCCAGACACCAGGGATGAAAGGAATGTCACTCTGTAGTACGTTTCTGTATCTCTAGCCCTCTTCTGTGTATAAAGCACTAGGCATAATATCTGGCACACAGTAGATGCTCAATAAACTTTAGCTACTATTATTAGCAACAAGAGGCTCTTAAATCACAGTGACAATACCACTCAGAATGAGAAGTGCCTCTTTCCCTGGGGTTCTGAAGCTCTTGAAATCCCACCCACAGGCAATATTCACAACCAATTCTATCCAACGCAGACAAAAGAGGGTGAACAACTCCCTGGGGTCATACACCTGCCAGCTCAGCTGGCCAAGAGGAGCTTCTGGGGTTCCAACAGGAGACCAGGACACAAGGGAAACACGGACTCAAGAGACTCTCAGAGAAATATTGCACCCAAGTTGATCTTTACTATCTTACAATTATAAAACTATAACATTGTACTATGAATGTTCCTATTATCCCTGCACTGACTTCCATCCACCCTGCTTCCCTCCACACCCACTTACAGGAGGGTCAAAGTCAAAGGATCCTCTTGGGATGAGATCCTTAGCCTTTCTCCAAACCGGACTGAGAATCAGTAGCCATTTCCAAGCTCATGGCATATTTACAGTAAAAATGCTTTGTGTCTAATTGGAAATTGTCCAGACTAGAGTTGGTGGGTCCAACAGGGGGCCAGGCAACATCCTGTATACTTTACATGTGTTATTTAGTTTAGATAACCTTTAGAAAACTCTCCCATTTCAAAACATTGGATAAAATATAACAAATGTTGCTTTATATGCATAGCTGAGCTCACAAGAAAGCGAGATAAGTCCCCAGGGGACAAAAGCAAAGAGGAGACTGGAAAATCAGAATATTAACTGTATGAGCCAATGCTGCAAACAGCCCAGTGGAGGCGGGAAGTGGGGGCAGGGGCTGTTGGTCTCAGCATTTTGGTAAAGACTTAAGTTTTAAACACCCACTTGGGCATAGGAGAAAGGCTTTGGGCCCACATGAAGCATGGAATTGGAAAGGAGAACCTGCATAAAGTTAGGAAAAGTGAAACCTTTGATGAAAATGTAGACTAGAATAAAAAAATTAGTCATCACCACAGGCTGATGACAAGGAAGCTAGTCTGAAGTACAAGGATGGCGGGAAGGGAAAAGAGGCAAATCCCCTAAGAGTCTGTACCTACAAGCTGGTCCTCACACAGCTACAGTACCGTGTATCTGCATGAACCTTCATGGGCCACACCCCCAAAATTAAAACTTAACATAAAATCATCCCAAACCATGGATATTCTAACAGAAGCAACTGCAAAATATTTCCTGGGGAACTCACTCCTAAGCTGCTCATGCTTCTCACAGATAAATTTCCAATGAAGGTGAGTGTACTATGTGGGAGACAGCCTCTGACATAGCTCCTAATGATCTCTGTCTCCTGGAACTCACACCCTTGTGTAATCCCTTTCTCATGAGTATAGACTGGACTTATTGGCCCACTTCTAATGAATGGAATATGGCAGACACAATGGGATATCACTTCTGAGATTAGGTTACAAACAGACCATGGCTTCCATCTTAGACACCTTTTCTTATTCTCTTTCTCTCAGAGCCTTTGCTCTGGGGGAGGCAAGCTGCTATGCTGTGAGTAGCCCTATAGTGAGTCCCACATAGAAGAAATTGATGTCCCTGGTCAGTAGCCAGCAAGAATCTGTAGCCTGCCAACCGCCATGTGAGTGAGCATGGAAGCAGATCTTCACCCAGTCAAGCCTTGAGATGCTGCAGCCTTGGCGAAAACCTTGATTGCAACTTTGTGAGGCACTTGACCCAGTCACACCCACAGCCAGGCTGCACTCAGGTTCCTGACCCACAGAAACTGTGAGACAATAAATACTCATTGTTTAAAGACACTACATTTGGGGATAACTTACATAGCAATAGAAAATACAAATTGTGACATAAACAAAAACCAAACTTTTATTGGGTTAAGCCATTGAGAATTCAAGATTTCTCTGTTATAGCAGCTAGTGCTACCTTAGCTAAAACAAAATAACTTTTAAACGATGTTTAAAAGTTCTAAACTTAAAAGATAAAACTGAAAACAGAAGAAAATAAGACTCTAAAGCAGGACAAAACTGTCAAAAACCACCATTTTATCACTCTGCAAATCAATAAAAGACATATGACAAAGAAACATGTATTCATAAAAATTACTGAACTTTGGGTAAGAATAGCATGACTCTATAGTATCCTGAGGCTGCCCTCGTTCACCAGGTCCCCAACGCTATCAGTTGCCATACTTCAACAAACGTGGTGCCGCATGTGAAAAATCAGCTGCTTCACTGCCTCTGCCAGGGGGCTCCACTTAATATGGGGCATTGTCAGTTATAATATCAAGAACGGGGAAGGCCAGCAGCACTGTTAGGCTGGGTTCCAGCAATGTTTGGGCCAAACAATGGACTGGCAAACTAGCCAGGAATTTATCAGAAACTTCCAGGGGGTGAGACAGACCTGGGGAGTTTAATAAGCTCTCCACATATTTTGGGTTAACTCGAAGCTGGGTGAATGCACAGCAGAGAGCAGAGAAGCCTGAGCCACCCACACATCCCTAACGAATGGAGCCTATATATGTGTGCAGGGGAAATAAAAGAGTCTGGTGAAGAGTAAAAGCCAGGGTAGGTTTGAAAACAACCTGAACTTTGCCCTCCCCAGCTCACACGTAGAACTATAGGCAGAGAGAAAGTCTAACTAGCTTGAGGTTCTTGAGCACAACCTCCGAAAAATCTCTGGCTGAACACTAAGCTATGCAGATATGGGGGAACCCTCTAAGAAACAAGGCTTAAAAATAAAAATAAGAAGGAAATAAAACGGAATGGAAACATTAGAGGCCACATGCTGTAGGGAAGACAGATTTCACAGATTTCATTCAGATTAACAAACAAATAAAGCAATAACAATCTTCAAGAGGAAAACATAAGAATCTAGAATTGCTACAATATATTAGCTAAAATGTTCAGTATTTAACAAAAAATTATGAGACATGCAAATAAACAAGAAGGTATGCATATCCCCAAATGTTGGATTTATCAGACAAAGACTACAAAGCAGCTATTATGAATATATCAAAGAATTAAAGGAAACCATGTTTAAAGATTTAAAGGAAAGCATGACAACAATGACTTCATGAATACAAATCACAACAAAGAGAGAGAGATTAAAAAAGGAAGAAATTGAAATTCTGGAGCTGAAGAGGATAGTAACAAATTAAAAATTCAGGAGAGGGGGTCAACATGATAAATGATCAGTAAACATGAAGGCGGATCTGTATAAATTATCCAATATGAATAATGGAGAGAAAAAATATTAAACAGAAATGAACACAACCTCAGAGGCCTATGGGACAACATCAAGCATATCACCATACACGTAATGGGAGTTCCAGAAGGAGGAGGAGAAAAAAGAGAAAAAGGAAGAGATGGGGCAGAAAAGATATTTGGAGAGATAGTAGCCAAAAACTTTCCTTTTGTTTTTGTTCTTGTTTTTTGTTTTTTGCTTTTTGGTTTTTTTTAGAGATGAGGTCTCACTATGTTGCCCAGGCTTGAGTGCAGTGGCTATTCACAGGCACAATCATAACAATCATAGTGCACTACAGGTCAAACTCTTGGGCTGAAGCAATCCTCCTGCCCCCACTTCCCAAGGGGCTAGGGCTACAGGTGCCCACTACTGTGCCTAGCTACCAAATTTAATTAAAAAACAAAAAGCATTAGAGATCAAAGAAGCCCAATGAACCTAAAGTAGGCTAAACACTAGGAGATCCATATTCACACAAATTATAGTCAAAATGTTGAAAGCTGAAAACAGAGAAAATCTTAATAGCCGCACAAGAAGAACAATTCATCACACAGAGGGAAACAACTCACTTTTCATCAAAAACAATGAACACCAGAAGGCAGTGGAATGGTATATTCAAAGTGCTGAAAGAAAAATAACTGTCAGCCAGGAATTCTATATCCAGCAAAACTATTCTTCCAAGACGAAGTAAAAATAACATTTCCAGATGTTACTGAATAATTGTAGACTGAATAATTTATTGCCAAGAGACTTATATTATGAGAAGCACTAATGGAAGTCCTTCAGGCTAAAAGGAAAATAAAGTAACACCCAATGGTAACTCAAATACAGAAGAAGAAATAAAGAGCACCAGAAATGGTAAATATGTGAGTAAATACAAGAGCCTCTATAAATATATTTTCCTCACTTCCTCTCTTAACCTCTTTAAAAGACATAAGATTACACAAAACACTTATTATAATACCAATATTTATTTATAACAAGTGTTAGGTTTAAAACATATATAGGTAATATATGACAGTAATAGCACAAAGGGGGAAAATGAGTTATATTAGAGCAATGCTTCTATATTTTACTGTAATTATATTTTGATAAGCTAGGATATACATTGTAATTCCTAGTGCAATCACTAAGAAAGTAACTCAAATTGTATAGTAAAAAATTAACAAATAAATGTAAATGGTACACTAAAATATTTATTGATTTAATACAAAAGAAGTCAGTAAAGAAGGAACAGAGGATCAAAAAATAATATGAGACAATCCAACCACATCAATAACCACATTAAGATGTGAAGGCCTGGCATGCAGGCTCATGCCTGTAATCCCAGAACTTTGGGAAGCCAAAGTGGGTGGGTCCCTTGAAGTTTTGAGACCAGCCTGGGCAACATAGTGAAGTCCCATCTCTACCAGAAATACAAAATTAGCTGGGCATGGTGGTATGTGTCTCTAGTCCCAGCTACTTGGGGAACTGAGGTGGGAGGATTGATTGAGCCTGGGAGGTCAAGGCTGCAGTGAGTCATGTTCACACCACTACATTGTAGCTTAGGTGACAGAGCAAAACCCTGCCTCAAAAACAAATTAAATAAATAAAATAAAACACGAATGGACAAAACATTCATTCAAAACGCATAGTGATAAGATAAAGCAAAAAAAAAAAAAAACCATTAGATGCCATCTACAAGAGACATACTTAAATCTGAAACACAAACAGTTGAAAGTAAAAGAATGGGGAAAAGATATACTATGCAAATTATAACATGAGAGAATTTTCCAGAATTGAAGAAAAACATGAATCCACAGATCTATGGAGCACACACATGAACATATCATAGTGAAACTGCAGAATGATAAAAATCAAAGCAAGATCTCAACAGCAACCTGAGAGAAATTAAAACTACCTACAAAGACAATCGGGTTGATAGTAGACTCCTTAACGGCACCAACAGACAGATGACAAAAGAGTATCTTCAAAACACTGAGAGAAAATAAATGTTAAGCTAGAATTCCCACAATAAGCTAAACTGTATCAAACAGTATGGGTAAAATATATTTTTTGTTAAAGTTCAAGTTTGCTACTAACAGATATTCACTGAAAAAATTACCAAGAATATAGGAGGAAACAATGAGATGTAAGGGGGTAAAGTGAGGAGTAAAAAAGGTAGAGATGTGAGTATATATAATCAAGAGCTAACAATATAAAAAGTAACAATAATAATGGAGACTAATTTGACAGGTTAAAAGGTAGAACTAAAATACTGGGCAATAAGTCCACATAAGAAGGGAAGAAGTCAAGGAAATTAAAGTGTCCTAAGATCACTTAAGTATTTGAGGTGATGGGCATGTCAATTCACTTGATTTAATTATTCCACATTGTATTCATAAATCATAACATTACTTTGTACCCCATAAATATATACACCTACAATTTGTCAATGTATAATAAAAATTAAAAGTAAAATAGGCCAGGCATGGTGGCTCACGCCTGTAAACCCAGCACTTTGGGAGGCCAAGGCGGGTGGATCACGAGGTCAGGAGATTGAGACCATCCTAGCTAGCACAGTGAAACTCCGTCTCTACTAAAAAAACAAAAAAAAAATTAGCCAGGTGTTGTGGCGGGCACCTGTAGTGCCAGCTACTCGGGAGGCTGAGGCAGGAGAATGGCGTGAACCCGGGAGGCAGAGCTTGCAGTGAGCTGAGATCATGCCACTGCACTCCAGCCTGGGTGACAAAGCGAAACTCTATCTCAAAAAAAAAAAAAAGTTTAAATAATAATAACAATAAAAATAAAATAAATACTGAAAGAAACCAAAGAAGAACTTAATGAATGGAAATACATCCAATATTCAAGGATAATAACACTTAATATTGTTAAGAATACAATACCCCATCTATACATTCAGGGCAATCCCTTCAAATTCCCAACTACATTTTCTTATAGAAATCAACAAGCCTACCCAAAAATCATGTGTGTACGCAAAGGAAACACAAAACACAAAGCAATCTTTAAAAGGAGTAACAAAATCGTATAATTTCAACTTACCAAAATCAACACTTACTACACAGTTACAGCAATCAAAGCATGTGGTAATAGCATAAAGATAGGTTCATGCAGACCAATGGAATAAGTTTTAAGGTTCATTAATAAACACATGCATTTACAGTAAATTGATTTTGAAAAAGGGGCCAAGAAATTTCAATGAGGAAAGAAAAGCCTTTTCAACAAATGATGCTGGGAAAATTGCATATCCACATTCCAAAAGATAAAGCTGGACCCCTAACTCGAATCACACACACACACACACACACACACTACTCAAAGTGGGTCATACATCTAAATATACATATTAAACTACAAAATGCTTAGTAGAAACATTAGAGTAATTTTTTGTGATCTTGCATTAGACAAAGATTTCTTAAATTTTGCACCAAAGCACAATCAAGAAGAGAAAAATTGATGAATTATGCACCATCAAATTTAAAATGTTTTTTTCTCCAAACAGCAACATAAAAAATATAAAAATACAAATCACTGAATGGTAGAAACCACTCCAGCTGACAGCTTGATCAGATTTCTAGCCTCCAGAACTGTGAGAAAATAAATTTTTCTTGCCAAAAAAAAGAACAAGAAGGGAAGAGGTCATCAAAATCAAAATGTTGGCCAGGTATGGTGGCTCACATCTGTAATCCCAGCACTTTGGGAGGCCAAGGCGGGTGGATCACCTGATGTCAGGAGTTTGGAACCAGCCTGGCCAACATAGTGAAACCTGTCTCTACTAAAAATACAAAACAATTAGCCAGGTATAGTGGTGCAGTTATTTGGGAGGTTGAGGCAGGAGAATCGCTTGAACCTGGGAGGTGGAGGTTGCAATGAGCAGAGATCTAGCCACTGCACTCTGACCTGGGCAACAGAGCCAGACTCCGTCACAGAAAAAAAAAAAAAAAAAAAAAAAAGTCCTAGGGTCTCTGCATTGTTCAGGAGGAGTACAGAAAAAACTGTCAGCTTCAGTCATTAAGTCAAATATGCATATGAAAATTATAAGAGTAACCACAAAGAATAAAATAGGATATATAACTACTAAACCAGTGTGGGATTTGGTGGGGAGAAGAATAAAGAAAACTCAAACCAAAAGGAGGCAGCAAAGGAACAGAAAAGCATCAGCCCAAAGGCAAGATAAATACAAGTCCCAAAATAAGATGATAGAAATAAATCCAAGGGTTAGGGCCTGGGTCATCACAGTACCCTAGGTTTAGGCCAAGGGGTAATCACAGATTATCAGTAATCACAATAAATATAAATGTACTAAACTCTCAAGCAATTATCAGAATGGATATAGGTAAAATGTAGCTATAATTATTTTCAAAAAATATACCTGAGACGTAGACAAAAAGCTTTAAAGTAAAAGATGGAACAAGGTGTTCCAGGCAAATACTAAACAAAAAAACAATGGACTTAAGGGGAAAAAAAGTATTATGAGACATAATAGGGTGACATCTCTAGTGCTTTAAACTTATTTCATCTTCTATAAAGCAAGAATAAGAAGCCATACCTCCAGGCTAAATATGTCAAGTATATGTGATGTTAGATAGTGCAAAGTGCTAAGAAGAAGGAAAAAGAGCAGGAGGAAGAAGGCGGAGAAGACCTCAACAATGACAGCACAGAGAAGGGGAATAGGAAATGTTGGAAGGGGGGCGTTAAATTAAAATTTTAGAGCCTTTGGGAAAAGACCTGAAAGAAGTGAGGAAGTGATCCATGGGAGTGTCTGGGAAGGTGACACCCAGGCAAAGGTAGTGGCAAATGCAAGGGCCCTAGGGAGTCTCGTGTGGCTGGAGTGGGAGGGAGGGGAACAGCGTTAGAAGAGGAACTCAGAGGCAGCTCCACTCCAGCGAGGTCACCAGGTCATGCAGGCCTTGAAAGCCATGGTTAGGTTCCTGAGTTTACTCTGAGCAAGGTGAGAGTTTTGAGCAGAAGAGTGAGTGAGTGTGATTATAGTTTTTAAAGATCATGCAGGCTGTAATGAGAGAGGATGAAGTGGAGCAAGAGCAAATACAGGAGACCAACTAGAAGGCAGTGCCATCATCCAGACAAAAGGATATGGTGCCTGGAAGAACCAGTGGCAGTGGAGGTGGTGAGGAGTGGTTGGATCCTGGATATATTTAAAGGTGGGACCAGCAGGATTAGCTGAAGGATTGGAGGTGAGTTGTGAGAGAGAGAAAGTGGTCAAACTGACTTCAGCCTTTTAAACCAGAGCTTCTAGAAGGATAAAGTTGTCATCTGAAATGGAGAATTCAGAGGATAGAGCAGCAACTGCGGCAGCGAGGGACGGGAGGGGATTGTGGAGGGTGTGTGTATCAGCAGTTTAGTTTTGGACATCTTAAGTTTGAGATGTCTACTAAGCATCCAAATGAGATTTCAATGCACAGTTAGACATATATGCCTGGCATTTACGGGAGAGTTTGGGCTGGAGATATACATGTGGTAGTCATCAGGCTCTCAGCCATGAGCCCGGACAAGATCACCTAAGGAGTAGGTATAGAGAGAAGTCCAGGGGTTGAGTTCTAGAAAACTCCAGTGTTCACATCCTGGGGAGTTGCAGAGGCACCCAAGACACAGACTGAGGATAAGCAGCCAGGGAGAGAATCCAGGAGAATGTAGAGGGCGTGGTGTCCTCCAAGCCAACCAAGTACAGTCTTTCAGGAAGGAGGGAGTCTTCAACTGTGTTACATGTGACTGATGGGCCAGGTAAAATGAGGGCTAAGCATTTAACTCGTGGGTTTAACAACATAGGCTGGTCTGATGTAAAAAGAGAGCTGTGCCAATCAGATTCCCTGGTTCAGGCAATGGAAAAGGAATACTGAGAGACTGCAGCAATGAACAATGGGAGCCAACGTGGATGGTCTTTTGCATTGCATTTTTTCCCCAGCATACAGTAAAAATAGCTAACCTTTATTGAATGCTGGCTATGTGCCAAGAACACTATTATGATGCCTATTTTTAAAAAGGGAAAGTGGGGCTCAAAAAAAGTCAAGTAACTTGCCCCAGGTCACTCAGCTGGTAAGTAGCCAAGCTGGAATTCAACCCCATCTCGTGTGTTTAATTACTAAACAGCACTGCTTCCATCTAATTAAAGGGAAAGTCTGTACTTAGATATGGAACTCACATTTCTCAAATGCCATTTTCGGGCCAAGTACCTTGTGTTTGCATACATTTTCTCACGGAACTCTCACAAAACCCCTGCAAAATAACTGTCCCTACTATTGCCATTTTAAAGACGAGAAACAGAGGTGTTGAAAAGTGAGATATCTTGCTTGTGGTTCCTCAGGACAGAGGGGCAGGGTGGCAGAATTCAGGCCCAGATCATGTCTGAGACTGCAGCTTGGCCTGTGCCCTGTCTGTACAAATCAATCCTACCTTTTACACGGGGGCAGGGAGGAAGCAATCGGGCCTGTGGAGAGCCCCAGGGCACTGGAGTTGCCCTTACAAGCTCATCACTTTGAGGACACTTGGTGGGTTTTAAGGCTGTGATTCTCTGAGACTCCCAGCCTGAGTCAGCTCCAGGAGTCCTAAGGCAGGTTTCCCAGTTTCCCCAGAGCCAGGCCTGAGCTCTCTCCACGGGCAGACCCTCTGATTTTAAGTCCTAAGCTAAGCATGGCACTGAATCCCCTTTTCACTCTTTCCTCCAGGCATACTGGGCCTCTCCCTACCTGTCCAGTGGTGAGGGAACGGCTGTAGCCAGGGATGGAGCTCCGGGGGTGGATCCGGGGTGGGACACAGCAGCTGGGAAGGGCAAAATTCCGGAGTCAGAACAGTGGACTGCTAGGAGGTGGGGGAGGGGAGATAATAGCACTGGGGCCCCTGAGCAAGTCCTATTCCTCAGAACCCCCAAAGAGAGATCCCTTAGGAGATCCTGGGTAAAGAGACTCCCAAAGAGGCCCCAGAGAAGGACTCCCACCAAGACCCTCCCTTTATGTGGAGCGGAGTGAGACACCCTAGTTGAACCCTAAGCAGGACTACTTGACTTTCACCCACTCTACACACATCTCCCGCAGGAATCCAGCCTCAGCCTCCCGACCCGCACCCCCCGGCCCTCCCTGTCCTTACTTGATCCTGGCCTGGTCCACGCTGGAGGAGCGACGGGTGGTGAAGCGTCGGGCGACTGCTTTGGGAGATGTCTTGGGGCTGCCGTCTGAGTCTCCGCTCTCCTCATCCCCCATGGCTTTGATGTAGCTGCCGCTCCGCATCCTGCGGCAGGGGATCTCCCCATCCTTGCCACCAGTGGGGTAACCCCCCCAGTCATCTTGCGGCACCTGCAGGAACAGGGGCCTCTGTCTCTCAGACTTGACCCTAGTAAATCTAGAGGCCAGGACTCTTTCCCCACTGCCAGTGGGAGGTGCTCTGCCCTGGCTTGAACAGGCACACTCAGGTACATGCAGAGGCAGAAGGGGAGGGTCTCAGGCTGTCCCCCTCCCTTACAAGAGACACCTCGTCATCCTCCACAGACCTTCTGCACTTAATTAAGGGCCACCTAGAGAGTCTGAGGAAGTGACATGACAGGCGTCAAGCAGTTGATGATCAGAGGCCAAAGTGACCTGTGTCAATTCCATGCCCGGCAGTCAGGCATCACCTGACCTCAGTCAACCTTCTACCCTTCCTTTTCCTTCATCCTTTCAACCTGCTTACATTCCAAATCCTCTCTCCTTCCCCGCTGTGGGGAGCCACAGAGGGCTTCATGCAGGGGAGTGACATCAGATTTGTGTTGCAGAAAGAGCTCTCCCACAGTCCAAACAGAGGCTGGATTGTGGAGGGCCAGGAGCAGGGCAGAGGCTCAAGTGGCGAGAGGACGACCAATTAGGAGGCTGACGCTGTTATCCAGGCAAGAGATGATGAGGCCTAAATTAAGACAATGACAATGAGGGGGAAGAGAAGGAGATGGAAATGAGAGGTGTTAAGGAGCATCAGTGAGCCTGATTAGACGTGGGGGATGAGGGGGCGGGAGGAGTCGAGGATGACTGCCAGGCTGCTGGCTGAGGACCTGGAGGAGGGTGCTGCCGCTCACTGAGCCATAGAACCCCAGAGAAACAAGTCTGGGAAAAGGTGGTAGGGTCGGGGTTGAGCACCTTGAGCTTGGCATAGAACTGTTGAGCAGGTGGTTGGATGTTTGGTTCTGGGATTCAGTGGGGAGATCGGGGTTGGAGGCGGACATGTGGGAGTCATGGGCGGCAGCTGAATCCATAGCAGTGAATGAGACAGCCCAGGGGAGAGAAGAAGAGAGATGAGCAGAGATCCACTGACATTTAAAAAGGGACTGTGAAGAAAGGAAGAGGAGCCTGTGAAGTCACCTGAGAAGGAGTGGGCAGAGGGGTAGGAGGGAAGTCAGGAAAATGCCATGTCATAGAAACAGGAGACATTTCAAGAATAAAAGGAGTCGATTATGTCAAATGCCACAGTGCGTTCAGAGGTTAGTAACTCAGGCTCGGGAGTTAGAAGATTCATGTGCAATTCTGGCCCCATCACTTGCTGGATAGGTGAACTTAAGCAAAACGGATTAACCTCTAAGTGTCAGTTTCCTTGTCTGCGAGTTGGTCATGATACTTATGCCTACATCGGAGGGTTGGTGGCAAAGATAAATGAGCCAATAGAGAGTTTCCAGGACATAGAAAGTGGTCAATAAATGGTAACAATTATTATAGGCACCAAAAAGTACCTTTTGAAGACAGCTCTCAAGAGATCATCTGTGGCCACTGCCAGGGCATGTCAATGACAGGAAGTGTGGGAATCAGACCACAGTGAGGGGAGAATTGAAGGAAAGTGAAGAAGAGGCGTCTATGCTCTAAGCACTTGATTATGAAGGACATGGAAGGTGGGATGGAGCTGCAGAAATATTTTTTAGGATGCAAGTAACTTTGGACATGTTTTCAGGATGACAGAAAGAGCCAGTAAAAATAGTCTTTAAACCTCAGAAGGGAGGAGAACAGTTCAGGGATGGAGGGGGCCATGAGGAGATGGGCTCAAGCCCTGGAGGAAGGATCAGCCTGGGATGGGTGGTCCCAGCTTTTCCTATGAGCCAAGGAAGGGGATGAGGGTGGCTGAGAATCTGGATGTGTCTAGAGAGATGCTGTCAGGAAGCTGAGGGAGTCTGTGATGTCAGCCTACACTTCGGAAAATGAGGTGTAAGTGAAGACGTGGGGGAGAGGTCTGGGGGAGGTAGGGAGGATTTAAAACCCTTGTTGTAAAGAACAGGTTAAATGGGGTAGGGATGGGAGCTCCAAAAGGGGTAACACCTCAGGGACAGCATAGGGTTCAGGGGAAAGGTGGAGACTCGGGATGAGAAGGAACCCACGGGGAGGAGCAGGCCTCTTCGAGGGGCTGGGGCTCAATCGGAAGATGAGAAACAAAGAGATGAGGCTCCATAAAGAAACAGGGGCTCAGAGTGGACAGAGGGATTCTGGAAGAGGCTTAAGACAAAGCTGGTATCCAGTGGGAGAAACAGGGCTTCAACAATCGGATTGGGAGTCCGACAAAGACACCTGGCTGCATGTGGCCAGTCTCCCCTGCTTTTGTACCAGGGGAGCACGAGGCTTTCTGGAGGGTCCCTGTAGCCCCTTGATTCTTTCCCACATGGGCTCAGACATCCCAGTCCTCAGATACCCTGGAACTCCAGATCAGAGGGATCATTCCCCTTCCCCATTCTCTACAGAGAGCAGCAGGCAGGTGGAGAGAGGCAGGCCAGCAGATGGGAAGGCCACACTGCAGGGTTCCCACTCTAGCCACTGCAGAGCTCCTCACTCCTCTGCAGGACACTGTGAGGTGCATGTTAAAAAGGAAGCCCCCAGGGAGGTCAGGGCAGCCCTGGAGAAGCAGCAGGGAGCAGCAAAATGGCAGTGAGTCTTCAGGGATGGCAAGGAGTCGGCTATGGGGGAGAAAGGATGGGTGTTCCCTCCCTGGACCCTTCAGTTCCCAGCTTAGAGCACCTCCCTACCCAGGGAGGGGGCAAACCAGGCCAATCCAGAAGTCCTGAATCCAGAAGTCCCTTCTTATTTGCTCTGTGGCCCTATGTGCTCCCTTGGGCCTTCATGAGTTCTCCAGGAGAGCCCTAACTTATGCACAACTTACCTAGCAAGGCCAATGTCCCACAAAGACACACGCAGACTCTATTTTCCACACCTTTGAACATGCTGTATAGTCTCTTCCCAGAATACCTTTAGTCGGCACTCAACAACTGCAACTCCTCCACTGAGATTCAGCTCAGGGAACATTCCTCACCCAGGTCGGTGAGGTGTCTCCTCTGTGTTCCCAAGAAGCCCAGGGCTCTCTCCTATCACAGCCTCACCACGCTATATTCTATCTGCTTCCTTGTCTATTCCCACTGTACACTGTGAGCTCCTCACAAGCAGCATCTGTATCTTCATCCTTGTATCCACAGCACCCAGAAATGCTCATTGAATAAACAGATCTGTAGCAGCTATGTGGAATGCAGAAATACACTGAACCTCCAGAACTTGTATTGACTTTTTCTCCTAAAATTATGGCACGACTTAAGAAAACGATGTAGGCTGGATGAGGCTGGGGTGAAGGCTCCATAAAAAGTAGGAATCAGAGTTCCTGGCCTCACCTGCAGAGACCATAGAGATGGTAAGACAAGATGAGAACAGCATGCCAGCTATCACCTGCACCATCCACTCCCAGGAGGCCCTGCCTGAATTGTATCAGGGCTGAAATCCAGTTTGTCCCCTAACCTAGGAAAACACATGAGACACATGAAACTCCCAGGACCCCTCCACAGCTTCGGCTGTCCCACCACAGGTACCCCGGAATGACAAACTTCAGCAGAGGCACATTCTGGAAATAACGGATCTTCATATTCAAACATGTGGGCCACCCGGATTACAGCAGAAAAGAGGGCTGGAGAAGGCTTTGCTTTCCAACTGCTGACCTTCAATCTTAAGAGCAGCCACAGCTAAGGTGCACCTCAGTATCCTGTCCACTGCCTGTCCTCAACTTCATTATGCCTCCAACCTCCTAAGACAGAGATCAGCACAGCCTGTCCAAAACAGTAGGTCAAGCGGAAGTCTCCAGGGACTGACACATCATTAGAACAGAAGGGCCCTTCATGGCACAAATAGGGAAAGTGAAGCCCCACAGGAGCTCAGAGTGACCCAATGGGGCAGGGCAGAGCCTCCCGGCATCCAGGCCCTCCATCACAGGGACAGCTGGCTCTCACCCAACACTTTCCACTGCTCCCTGGTTGACAAGACTGGTGAAGGCTGAGGACCCTGTTCCCCAACCCCCAAAAAGCCTCACCTGCAGATAGTGATAAGTCCTGGCTTTGGCCTTGGTCTCCGGACCCAGGAGCCCCTTGCCTGGCCCGGCCCCCGGGTATCCATCCCGGCCCTGGCTGACCATCATGGTATGCCAGGCACTTCGCTTGACCGACTGTCCATCCAGTGACATGGACATGCCAGTGCAGGCAAGGCAGCGGCCTTCCGACCCGCCCGAGCGCCCCTTGAAGCTCAAGTCCCGGTAGGACCCATCTGGACCCTCCAGGCAGAAGGGACCACTAGGCTCCCCAGGGGGCCTGCCACCCGCCAGGAAGCCGCTATCACTGTCCAAGTTGTCATCGGAGCTCCACCAGCCTGTAGACTTGGCCTGATGCCGCCCATCCCCCTTGCGGTCCTTGCTCTTGCTCCTCTTGCCGTGCCGGGACTGGTGGTGGTGGTGATGGTGGTGGTGATGGTGGTGGTGGGAGGTGTGGGGGCCTCCGGAGCCTGGGCCAGGGTAGCTGTCTCCTCCAGAGCCACCTCTTCCCTCAGCCTTGGGCCCATTATAGTCCCGCTTCCCCGGCGCCTCCAGAGAGTGGGACTTGGCAAAGAGCTTCTGCACAGAATGAACCAGGTGCCGGATGCGGCTAGGGCTCTCGCTGCGGGGCTCTGGGGCAGTGCCAGTCCCTGGCACTGGCCCGGGCCCTGCCCCTGCTGGCCCTCGCTGGTATGGTAGTGTGTGGAAGCCATCTTGTTGAACTGGCAACTGCTTTTCAAACTGATCCAGGAGTGTAGGAGGCAGGCGGGGGGCACCCTTGCCCTGTGGGTGGCCCACACAGTCTTCACAGGTGTCGAAGGGGCTCTGGCCAGGGTACATCCTGGGGAAGGTGCTGCTACCCCCCCCAACCCCGGCCCCCCCTGGCCCTCCCTCAGGGCCTACCGACGGCCCCTCACTCAGGCTCAGAGGCCCTTCAGGAGAAATGTGTCCCAGGCCAGCTCTCGGGGCACAGAAGCGGGGCTCAGTGGAGAAGGCCTCCCTGGAGCCCAGCAGGTATGGGGCCCTGGCAGCTGGGCCCACGTCCATATGCTGCTGGTCAGCAAAGCGGGCTGGGCGGGGATGGCTGCCTCGGTCGCCATGGTAACCCCTCATGGCCTCAGCAAAGGCTCTTCATAGTCTTGGGGGCCAGGCCCCAGGAACCTCCTGGAAAAATAGGGAGAAAAGGTATTTGAATTGAACAGCCCTCTTCACCTAAAACCATCTTTTATTAGGCATCCTTGTATCCCTTTAGGTAATACATATCAATTTATTATGATTAATTTTACTATCCTCCCACAAATGGACTAAAAACTCCTTTAAACAGTCATAATAGACAGATAGACACTCAAGGGCACAAAGTAATCCCATCATTCAACGAAAGCTGCAAATCCGATAAATACTTATTCACAGGAGGATATTCCCTCAGTCAAATGGGTTTTTAAGTGTCCTTAGAGACTGGGCACAGTGGTTCACACCTGCACTTCTAGCACTTTGGTAGTCCAAGACAGGAGGATCACTTCTTGAGCACGAGAGCTCAAAGCTGCAGTGAACTAGGATTGTATTATACCACTGCACTCCAGCCCAGGCAACAGAGCAAGACCTGGCCTCTAAATTTTTATATATATATATATAATATATATATATTTGTTTGATTTTATATTTGTAAATGTATATTAATAAATATTTATAAATGCATATATATTTATATATACATAGAAATATTTACATATATACATATATACACATTTATTTGTAAATATATAGATATACTTTGGGATGTGTGTTTGTGTGTATGTGTATATCCTTAGTTTACCAAAAACAAAAGTATACCCAGGGAGACATAAAATATTCAAAGGAACCAGTCTTTAGGTGAACTAGCTTTTAACAAGCTGGCATTAGGCAAATAGATCCACAGCCACATCTCTACCCCAACCCTGCCCTACACCCCACTGTTGCAAGAGCCAAGCCTCAGGGTCACAGCTCCCAGCTGCTGTGAACAAAGAGAACACTGGACCCAAATCTACATATCCAGCACCATCCCACAGAAAAATCCCTCCCCTTCCTTCCATGCCCTGTGCATTCCATCTGGCTGCAGGCTTATTCTCCCTCCCCTGTGGACTGAAATAAGGAGAATCTGAGATGACTCTTCCTCCTTCCTCTTCTGGGTTCCAAATATTTCCCCCATGAAATTACCCCTTTTGCCTTTTACCCCCCACCCTCCACTCCCATTCCACTGGAGGGGAATCATGAAGAAGGAAAATCCTTGAAGAAGAACAGCAGCTACACAAAGTAGCATCTGAATCCTAAACTGGGATTGGAACCCAGGAGTTCCTCCTCCCAGGAACAGAGGGAATGCAAGACAGGAAAGCGATGGAGGAAAAACTCAGGAACCAGTGCTCCCGGCCTCCATCCCAGGCTTGCCAAGGCTACAGGACAGAGAGGTCAGCTCTCAGCAAGAGCTGCCTCCAATCAGGACTCCAGGAGCTGCCAGGATAGGAGCTACGGCAGGAGGGAGTGACAGCAGGAGGGACAGGGACAGAGGAGCTGGCAGACGGTGCCCTCCCTCATCCTCGACCAGGCTCCTGGGCCATCTGCTGACTAGGAGGGATGACAGCCTCAAAGGCTCCAGACAGCGGCACCTCTGAGACTCATTCTCTTTCTCCCTACCACCACCTCCCCACACCCACCTTTCTTCAGATCCTGCTCATCCCTCATCTCCTACTATTTCCCAAGTACTTGCTATATACCAGGTATTGTGCATACCTGATACTCTCTAATCTTACTGAAATCTTGTAATGCAGATATTATCCACACTTACCCATGAGAAAATTGAGCTCAAAATGGTGAGGTCACACAGCCAGTAAGTGGATGAGTCACTTTGAATCAAGATTCAAACCCATTATTCTGGCATGAGAACCTGAGTCTAATCCCCGCTCCCAGACTCTTCTATCACTCACCATCCAGGGTGTCCCATCCTTGATGTCAGGATCCTCACCACCAGGCAGAATCCTAACTTCAGAAGGCTCAGGACCACTGGTTCCTGATGGAAAAGAAAAGGATGGTAAGCAAAAGGGGAGAGATGTTTTCCCACAGTCCTCAGAGGACTGGTCTCTGGCCCTGACAGTTTCCCTTCCCAACCCCCCCAAAACCAGGACTGATTGGATCCGCCATGATGCAGAGCCTTTGAACCCCCAGGGAAATGAGGTTGGCTTCATTATTCAAATACATGCAAATGAGCTTACAGGTTGGACTACCTCCAACTGCAGGTGTCTGTGGGATCTGTCCATGGTGCTGAGCCACTGCATTTTTTTTTTTTTTTTTTTCCATTGCCCTCAAATATGATTCCATTCCACAAACATTTGTTGAACAGCTACCATAAGCAAGAGAGTGGGAAGTGTATAGAGGTGATTTAAGAGTGGTCCCTGTCCTCGAGGGGTTTATACTCTAACAGGGGAACAACCTCTCACGTGACAGAGTTATTTCAGGCCACTTTATTTTTGCACAAACTGTACCCTCCTCCTAGAATTTCCTTTCATCCACCTCAAAGCCCTCCCCCTGGCTAACACTTACTCATATTAAGCCCCACCTTCCCTTAAAGACTTTCTGTGCTCTTATTCTAGGTTATGCTCTTTATCGGGCTTTTATAACACCCTGGGTGTCCCCATGAAAGCAGCCTTCACACTGCATTGAAAATGTCTGTTTTGGTTTCTGTCTCCCCACTTAGAATGTGGTCTTCTTCAGGATAGGAACTAAGTCCTATTCATCTCTGCATCTCCAGCACCTAATTCAGGGCTTTGCCCAGAGCCAGTCCTTAATAAACATTCACTATGTAGACGAACAAATGACTGTGCTGTAAAGAGGTACCAAAATGTTAGGCTACGTCAGATGAGGATGGGACTAGATTCAATAGTGATGGAGTACAAGATGTCTGTGTGTCCCATACACATAGGTGATGGGGAAGAGAACCTACCCAGTGGAGGAAACAACAAGCACAGGGAGAAGAGGTGTGCAAATAGGGAATTCTAAGGGGTAGGCTCAGAGGGTTCTGGCAGACAGGGAATGGCAAATAGTGGGAATAGGAGAGAGAAATTCAGAAAGTAAGACGACCCTGAAGTTTGCAGCAGCCGTGACTGGAAGACTAATGATGCCATTATTAGACACAGGGACATCAGGAAGAAGAGCTAGCTTTGCAAGCATGATTAATAGTAGTGGAAGAGGCACAGTCAGACATCAGGAAGAACTTCCTGACCCTGAAGGATATGAGACAATGAAGAAGACTGTGGTTTCCTAAGAATCTTCCATAGAGGACAGGGTGAGACATGCCCAGCCCCTGGCCCACCCTGGAGCCTGGACTGTAGAAGATGTTGGTTACACTGCCTAAAGGGAGACTGGGGTGACCTCACGGATACCAGCTGCCTGGCTCTGGATGACAATTCTCCTCCATTGCCCTTCTTCGGGGAAACAGAGGGAATTTCAGGTCAAGATGGCCTCTCAAGTAGTTGTTGAAAAAGCACTTGGAAGCATCTCTCTGCCTTGGAAAGAAGACAGAAAGACAGCCTGGTCCTTCATCCATGTCATTCTCTTTCCTCTTCCTGCCCCAGGCGAGACCTGTACCTGAGACTCACGGCACAAAAGGCCACTTTGGCAGAAGCCCAGATCGTCCCATTTGCTCTGTGTGTGGCGACATCAAGCTAGGGCCTCATGGAACTTCCCAGGGGTGGACATTCCCAGGTGCCCCTCTGTCTCCTGCTTCACGCAGGTGCTGCTGGCAAGCTGTTCAGCTTTCATCAAGATCCTATGAAACTTCAGCCCCTCTGGCATCAATCCACATTCTCCTTGCCCTTGTCTTGGAGAAGATGAGCCCTATAATTGCTGCTCTCCAGACAGATCACCCCTCAACTCCTTTACCCAGATGCTACAGGGCAGCCCTGTATAGTGAAAAAGCACAGGTCCTGAGACCAGAACGTATGTGACACCTGACGTACCAGAGGCGGCCCACCCTCTCTAAGCCTCAGGATACCTGCTCACCTATCTCCCAGGATTTCAATGAATATCAAATAATAAAATCACTCTTACAAACTCTAAAAGATTAATATAGTGTAATCCCTCATGAGAAGCCTTTCTTTGGATTTACAAAATCCCCAGTGTCCAAATAGTAAACAGTATAATCAAAATCCAAATTACTGGGAGCAGGAGATATCCAATTTATGGATTTTCTAAAGAAAATATTTAATTAACAACTGGCTTCCTCCTATATATTATGCTTTATGATCACATTCCTCCCCCCACATCACTCGCCTTCACTCCATTACTAAACAAAATCAATGGGAGGGAAAAACAAGTGAGGAAGAGACTAATAATTCAGTCCATCACCATGCCCTATGGATTTTGCTTCCTAAAAAAAAAAAAAAACAACAGATGTGCCCATTTATTCCATATTCACCATATCACTGTTGGCTGACTCGCTAAAACTCATTCCCAGCCTCCTTGTCCTTATCTCGGCCTCCTTTGTAACTAGAGGCCACATGATTCCATTTTGGTTAATGATATATACATGGAAGCATAATGAGGGTTTCTGGGAAAGACTTTGCCTTTGTGACCAAAGGGGCAGGAATTGCTAGTGCCATCTTTCCTCCTCTTATTTTTAGCTTGACTACAACCATGATAGCCAGAGCTAGGGCCGCTATCTTGCCACCACAAGAGGCCTAGAGAACTGCAGAGATGTCAGTTCTGACATCATCAGGCCATGGAACCAACGTGAACAGTTGCTTTACTCCAGGTCTACATGTGATAAGGAATGCGCTCTTTATTTAAACCACTGTTGGCCAGATTTCCTGTAGTATTTGCAGCAGAAAGCACTGCTAATGAATCCAACTGTTCCTGAGAACACCATCTCCTGCCTGCATGCCTGCACGTCTTCTCCTAACTGGTCTCCCTGCTTCCGTTCTTACCCCGCTCCAATCCAAATGGTCACTTGAAAATGCAAATCTCATCATGTCACTTCTCTGCTTAAAATTCTTCATTGGTTTATTGATGTTCTCAGGATAAAATGCCTTCACTTGTCCAACAAGACCTGCAGGGTCTGGCCCTTCCTACTTTTCCAACATCCTCTCACAACATGCTCCCCTTGCTTTCTCTGCGGCAGCCAGGACAGTCTTTTGTCAGTCCCATGATCCCTCGCATCACGCGGCCTATTCCCCCTGTTGGGAAAGCTTTTCCTACCCACCTCTGCCTTGCTAACTCCTACACACCCTTCAGATCTCAGCCCAGTTGTTGCTTCCTCGGGGAAGCTTTCTCTGGCCTCCCTGACTAGGTCAGATCCCCCTGCTGTTTGCTCTCAAGGCACCATGTACCTGTCTCTTATACTGTTACCATTTAAAATATGTGTGACTCCTAGATTGTCCGTCTCTCCCACTAGAATGTAAGCTCCACATAAGTGCAGGAATTGTATCCATCTTATCCACTGAATTGTCCCCAGTCCCTAGAACAATCCTTAGCATATGGCAGGCATTTGCTGAGTGCATGTGAGTCTACAAAGAACAAGATCCTTTCATTTATGATATTTTGTGTGATTCCCACAACTATTCCAAGGGATAGGTATTGTCCGCCCCCCACCACCTCAGTACAGAAGAAGAAACTGAGATTTGGAGAGGCTAACTTGAGCTCCCCAAGATCACACTGAGAGCTGCTGTCAAAGCCAGAAGTCAAATCCAGTGTTGGCCGATTTCAAAGCCTTAGCTTTTCTCCTATCTGTGTTGCCAGCCCAGAGAAGTCAAACTTATTCAATGCCATTCTGAAGTGAGCACAGTAATGAAAGTGAATATGTGTTTTTTTAAAGTAAACAAACAAATAAAAAGACCTCATCCATACATATCTCCCAGAGCTAACCAGAGTGTAATTTAGCCTTTTCCCATGTGTGGTGAGCACTGAGTTTATACTAAGCCCAAGGTCAGATTAGTATAGAATAAAGGACACTCCCTGAAGTCCTATGACAATTCTGGGTGCTGGTGTTATTTTCTCATTTTTATTGCACCAAGTCATCCATCCACTATCCCAGGACACAGAGAGCTGCCCGAATGGTGAGAGGGCCGAGGGAAGCAGCCACTTTTGCAGTAGTCTATGGTTGGCTGGAAAGTGGTGAGTGAAGGAGTCTGGGAGGGTGCCGTGTGTGACAAATTCTTCTCTGATGCAGCTCAAATCTATCTGGGAATGGAAGAAGTGGCACAGATGCCGTCACCAAGAAATTACCCAATTTAGCACCAACTACACAATCCAGCAATTAGTTTCTTAAACCGGAACTTGCTGGGGGCTGCCAGGCTGGCGGGGTTGTTGTTACAAATCTCACTGGGAAACCAGCTGTGTAATTCGCCAGGAGATTGTCACTGCCCCAAGCAATTACCTTCCAGAAAAAGAATGGAAAATGGGAGAAGGAGTCAGAGTGTTTTCTCTCCCTCTCCCCTAGGGCCCTGCCCAGCCAAATCGGTTGGTTTTCCTCTCTTGAGAACTAGGCAACTCACAGACTCCCTTGATTAAAGCAGTTATTGGTATGAACTCTGCCATCAGACTCTGTGGGCTCAAATCCCTTTCCACTCACTTAATGGCTGTGTGTACTTAAGTAAGTGATTCACCTCTCTTAACCCGTTTCCTCATCTGTAAAATGGGGATAATATTAGAGCCATAATAAAGGTGTGAATGGTGTAAGGTTTAACAAGGTAAAGCATATAAATCCCTTAGCACTGTCTCTGGCACATGACAAATACTCACTAACGGTAGCTATCTTTATCATTGTTTCCTCCATTGGTTTACAGTGACATTGGGTAGGTCACTTAATTTCTCTGGATGACCATCTAAGACCAAAGATACTCACCTGGGGAAAAGATAAGGCATTCTTACTCTAGACTGTCCACATCTGGGTACCCAGAGATTCAGGTGTGTTTGACAAAGGCCAGTATCTCAGCGTTTGGCACAAAGTGATGCCTTGGGCCAAGATGAAGATTTCAAAAATCAAATTTTAGCCAATTCACTCCTTCCCCAGGAAGCTGTCTGGGAGAGCTACAAGCTGGACATGATGATCCAAACAGCAGCAAAAGGTTAGAGTTGTTCCCTTGTGAAGGTCAGCCCTATCCAATCCCCTCACCTGGAGCCTATAAGGTCATCTCCACACCAGTTCCAACACAGTAGAACTTCCAGCAAGGAATTCTAGTGAGGCCTAGAATTCATTTTGCTGCTGTCAGCCTGGCTCCTCCACGCCGGTGAGAAGCCATGTGTGTCCCTGGGATCCCAAAGTTTTAGGCTTTGTCTACCCACCCCCTCTCCCTGTGTTAACCAACCAGTATAGACAGGATTGTGCCTCAGTTTCTCTGTCCAGCCCTTCACACTGGGAGCCCTAACACAGAGCCTCTGACCTGCAGCTCATACCCCTGATTATTCAACTGTGCCCATGGATAGGCATCCCTCTGCCCCCTCAGCCCCTGGTCTCTTCCTGCATCCAGTTCTGCCTGAGCCCCCCGACTGATTTGACACTGGCCTTGCCCAGATGCCTATAGCAGGATCTCTGTAATTGGGCTGGTGTCCTAGTCCCTGGCCTCCCTCAACCCCACTACCCACCCCTGTTGCTGAAGACTTGGCATGCCTTGTATCCAACCCCACACCTTAGGACCCCAAGGGAAATCACCTCCTCTTCCCCTCACCACCCCAGAAAATGGAGAAGGAAGAAGGGGAAACAGAACGGAAGGAGGGAGGCTTGCCGTTTTATTCACTCATCTTTATTACTTTATTTAATCAAGTCTTCCTAGGGGCTTAGGGCAGAAATTTTACAGAAAATGGGTTTACAGCTCCAAAACACTCGAGCCATTTAGGCAGATACAAGTCTAAATCCATCTCCTGACCCACTGGACAGTGCTCAGCCTGTGAATAACCCACACTACCTATAATCTCTTTGAAAATCCCACCTCAGGGGGCTTTGCACTTGATGTTCTCTCTGCTGGAACACTCTGCCCCAGATATTCCCATGGCTTCCTCTGTCTCAGAAGAGACAGACAGGCCTATCTGACCACTCACTCCAACTATAGTTGAGCTGCAACCCTGGGTATGCTCTATATCACCTGCTTCATTGCCCTCAGAGCACTGATTGCCCTTTGAAATTATGTTCTTTGTCTATTGCGTGTTTATAGTATGTCTCCCCATAGTAGAACATAAGCTCCAGAAGGGCAGGGACTGCGTCTGTTTGTGTGCTGCAGCATTTTGAGTGTCTAGAACAATGCCTGCCACTAAACGGTGTTTAAAAAAATACCTGTTCTGTGAATGAATGTTTTCCCTTGCTGCCCTCATCCACTCTGCTCCTATGTACAACAGCCCACAGAAAGGACCTCCACTCCTTTCTCTTCAAAGGCTTTGGAGAGTCCTGGAGAATCTGGCATTAGAAATCCAGCCTCTATACCCAGGGCCTTGTTCATGATGTTTGTCTAGCCACTCTGCTTAGCAGGTAAAGATGGTGCTTTTCCAGTTGCATCTCGGTCTCCCCCAGATATGTCCCTCTGCAGAGCTCAGGGAAGGTAGTGGAGGGAGAAGGGAGAGTAAGAAGGAAAAAGGTGGCCCTCCCCATGCTGCAGAGAGAAAGAATGAGGCACAACTTTCAGGGATGGACTGCAGGAGCAGGGTTCGGGGTCTACCACCTAGTCCCACACAGGTCTCTTCACTCAGACTTGCTAGGCCCCAGCTCCCTTCCCAGCTAGGGCCATGTACCCAACAGGCATCAGAAGCAGAGTCTGGGTTTCCTCCTCCTTCTCCAGGGCTGCCAAAGGCCCTTTGAGACACAATTCAGCCTGATCAGCCTCACTCCTTCATGCCCCCTAATTGCAGCCATGGCCATCTGCTTCCAGCCTTTTCTCAGTTATCTCTTCCTTTTCTGTCAACTGAACCAATTCTTAGGCTATGCTGCCTTATCATTTCCACTTTTCCCCTCTTCTGAAAGTCTGTAGGGGCCTTCTTTGGGGAAGACTGCACAACTGCTGAAAGGGAGGACTTCTAGGACCAGAACTCTTCTAGGACCAGAACTCTTCTAGGACCCTTGTTAGGGGCAGCTGGTGAGAAACGGTGGCTTCTGGGTCTTATGCTAAACTGTTTTGAGTTCATATCCCAGGTCCACCACTTACTACACGTGTGGCCTCAAGGAAGCCTCTTCGCCTCTCTCAAGTTCAGTTTCCCCATTTTCAAATGGGAGCAAGAGTAACCCCTTTCTCACTGTGATGTCAACGAGGACTAAGATAATGAAGGTAAAGTATCTAGCAGGGTGCTGAGGGTTAACTATTGCTAACTAGGGAGAAACTACTTAAATGCATGAGACTTGGAGACAGGGAGAGGATCTCTAGACAGCTTTGGGCAAAGGCTGTTACTATCCATACATGACTTGGTTTGGATCAGAGATGGGTAGTCTGAAAACTCATCTGTTTCATACATGTAGGAATTTCTGTTGGCCTGGGCTCCTTTTGAAGACCTCCCACACCCTAAGCATACCAAAGACAGCAGAGCAGTCCTGGTAGCCAAAGATGGTGGCACCTGAGAGGATGAGAGGACCTTGATTTGCAGACTCCCACAAACTCCTGTAGCCAGGGTTAGTGGCCTCTCTTCCAACTCCAGGGATCTGGAAGGGAAAGCCCAGCAACCTCATAGCTGGGTATTGGAGAGCCAATCATCCACCTCCATCCATTATGTCACAACCTATCTTTATGACCATGAGCAATTTGCGTTATCTGCCTGAGCCTCAGTTTTCTCATCTGTAAAATGGGATCACAATACCTACCTCCTTAGCTTGTGGCAATGAGTAACTAAGCTGACCTATCCAACGCAACTGCACATATATCTCCCTATGTTGGCTTCTTTTGACTTTAGCACTAAAGCACCTTCTTTCATTTGCATGTGATTTGGGCTGCTGCTACCCTAGCCTCCAGGATGCTCCACACCTGAGCCTACCAGGGCCATCAAAGAATAGCAGATAGGAGTCCAAGCCCATGGCAGGGGTCCACTGGGCAGGAGTTTCTCAGCCTGGCCACACCGATGACCTTTCCTACTCTCTGGCCCAGGCATCTGGTCCCCTCTTTGTGTCCAGAGCTTGGGACTGCCTCCTGGATTAGCACATTGTCCTGTAAGCTCTCTGTGTGAGCTGGGACAGGGGCTTCTAGCAACAGGGCCTGAGCCCTCTTTCTGGGCCTTTCCCACAGAAGAGTCAACCACAGGAAGCCAACCACGAAGGCTGGCTGGTTGGCTGACTGCCAGGTTCACGTCGTGGCACCTCCCACCCCTCAGCTCTGCCTGAAACCCTGCCTGACCCTGCCCCAGCTTCAGGGATGTCTATACCTTTGCTCTCTCTGGGTTTCACAGAAGACAGCCAGGAGCTGAGAGACACAGCATGAGAGCACACAGAAAGAAAAGGCAGCACAGACTGCAAAACCCCTGTCCTCCCAACCTTAAACCCTCCGCTGCCACGCAGGTGTACTCTCTTCCAAGAGGCCTCCCCTACAAGTGCCCTCCCATCAATCCCAGGACACAATTGCCAGCTCCTCTTGGGTCTCATACCTCTATTCCTTCCCCACAGTGGGGTAAAGAGTTGTTTGTAAGCTGTGAGTTCCTTGAAGGCCAGGATTCAGGGGATCTATCGCTACATGGACAGACATGGCATACAGGAGGTGCTCAGTGAGTTCAGGGTCAGCAACTAAGCCATCAAGGAGTGCCCCACAGCTGAGGCATAGCGAAACGGGGAGAAACAGAGGGGAAAGGAAGGCAATGACTCCCTGCAGCTGGACCAGAACTTCCCAGCAGATAGAACTGCTCCAACGTGATGTGGCTTTCCTGAAGAGCTGGGAGTGTCCTGTCTGGGGAGGCATGCAAGCAGAGGACCGCTTTGCAGGATGGTACAGTGTGCATTCAAGCACTGAATACATTGAATACATTTCAGACCAGACAACCTCTGGTGCCTTTCAACTCTGAAGTCTAAGGTTAGGCTCCTGAATACCTACAATTGTCCAGACCCAGCGTTAAGTGCTTTAGATGTTTTTCTTCGTATAATCCTCACAAATATCCTTTGCAGTAGACACTATCATTACTCCCATTTTATAGATGAGGAAACTGAAGCTTATAAATGTAAAGAAAATTTCCCAAGGTCATACAGATGGTGGAAGAAGGATTTGAATCTCAGTCTGGGTCCAGGCCTGACCAAGACCCAGGCTGAACGAACACTTTCATTTAAAGTTTATCTTATTTATGTATTTATTTATTTATTTAGAGACAGAGTCTCGCTCTGTCACCAGGCTGGAGTGCACTGGCGCGATCTTGGCTCACTGCAACCTCTGCCTCCCAGGTTCAAGCGATTCCCCTGCCTCAGCTTTCCGAGTAGCTGGGACTACAGGCTGGTGCCACCAGGCCTGGCTAATTCTTTTTTGTAGTTTAGTAGAGACAGGGTTTCATCATGTTGGCCAGGATGGTCTCGGTCTCCCTGACCTCGTGATCTGCCGGCCTCAGCTTCCCAAAGTGCTGGGATTACAGGCGTGAGCCACCGCGCTCAACCTCAGAGCGCCTTTAAAGTAGCATGTCTCCCTGACCAAACTAGTCTGAGGAGGCCAATAGGTGGACCCCAGTGTGCCCTTTCTCATCACTCAGCCCCGGGAAACCTTCCATCTCTGTCATTGTTTCCTCAGACACAGCTATACACGGCCCCAAGACTGCTCATTCACAAATTAACAGGTGTTCAGCCAGAGGCAAATTACACAGCCACACAGTCATCCACACACAACTTACACAGCACCTGACCTCATCTATGTAGTCACTGTCACGCACTATACACAGATCCACACAAACTTGTTCCTGAGAGGGTTCATACACCTCATGTGCATTTCCATCTGATAGATCCTTTTTCCTTTTTTTTTTTTTTCCCAGATAGGATTTTGCTCTGTCACCCAGACTGGAGTGCAGTGGCACTATCACGGCTCACTGCAGCCTTGACCTCCCAGGCTCAAGCAATCCTCCTGCCTCAGCCTCCTGAGCACCTGGGACTACAGGCATGTACCACCGTGCCTGGCTAATTTTTTATTTTTTTGTAGAGACAATGTCACTGTGTTGCCATGGCTGGTCTTGAACTCCTGGGCTCAAGAGGTCCTCCTGCCTTGACCTCCCAAAGTGCTGGGATTATAGGCTTGAGCCACCACGCCTATCCATCTAATAGACTTTGATGCTTGTGTGCATAGAAGCTGCACAGATACAACACCTTAAATACGTGTCCACATGTTTATCCCCATATGACAGAAATACATGACCATTTCACAGCGCTTAGGCACCCATATCTGCTCAGGATCACTCACCAAATCCTCCCCAAACAAGAACTTTATCCATTGTTCCCAGATCCAGTACTACACCCAGGTGAGCCATGATGCTCCTCCTCTCTGGGGTTGACCAGGCCGTCCAGAGAGGGGAAGAAGGCTCAGCCTGCCTGTGATGGATGGAATTAATCTACTGAGCTGGAGAAACTAAATAATTAAATCCCTAATCACCCCCCAAGCCAGCCCAGGCCAATATAGCTGAGGGAGGGAGGGGGCTCGGAGGCCCAGACCAATATCCTAGAGAAAAGGAGGGGCTTGGGAAATGAGGCACAGGCAGAACCCTCTGGGGGGGTCTCTCAGAGGAACTCTGCCAGCCAGGCATACAGACAGATAGACAGACAGGCAGGCATGGTTCTCCAGTGCCACAGGCTCCCTTTCCACATGGAAATGAAGCAGCTTGCGAAGACGGCCTGCCACCATCCACTGACATAGGGAGAGAGGAGGGGCAGAATCCTCCTTCCACCCTTCCGGAGCCCTTCCTGCCTCGCCTAGAGGGGTGTCCTGGGGGTCTAAGGGGATGGCAAGCAGGACCCTCAGAGTGCCCAGGGTGGAGGCAGACAAGGGGTCTGCTCAATGCAGAGCTGATGTGGTCTCAGCCAGGCCTTGGCCCACCCCTGCCCCCCTGAGAACAAACTCAGCCTGGTGCAGATGGCAGGGGAGGACCCCTCCACACAGGTTCACCTGCTGCCCTTAGGAAGTGGGTCCAGCACGTGGCTAATAGGCTGAGGATGGGGCAGAGGCCCGGGCAGGGGGGCTCAGGAAATCAGCCGGGGAACAGGCCCCAGTCCGATTGGCTGAAAAGTGGGTCATTTTCCTTTTGAAAAATAGTGAGAAAATGGAGAAGTAGGTCGGGCTCTTATCCCCTCAGCCCCAGGCACCATCCCCGACTTGTGAGGTAAGGAGAGAGGGAGACGCCTGAACATGCCAAAGCCCCATATACCCTAGGACCCTGGCCAGGACCCCACAGTGCGGGAAGTCAAGGTCATCATTACTCAGGACATCCAAGGACATGCACACTCCGAGGCCAGGGCTGGAACACCAGCCCCACCCTGCCCCAGGGATCTGGGGTGAAAGGAGCTAGGGCTGGGGCCAAGCTAGAGGGGTGGGGGCTTCCGCACGCAGGACCCTGAGGAACCCCTCCCATCCCCGTGTCTGCTGTGAAACCTCCTCTCCTCTCTTCTCCTCCCTTTCCTCATCGTCCACGTGGGCAGAGTCGTTGCCATGACACCGCGGGCAGGTGGGCGGCTCTGGCGGCTGCTTCGGCCCAACCCCCATGCTCACAGCCCAGGTGGGAGGGGAGCGGCTGCAGCACCCTGGCCCCTAGCCCAGATGAGAGAAGAGAGAGGCAAGAGGCCCCCCTACACCCCTAGAGCCTGGAAGGGGCTCTATCACTGGCCTCTCAGTCATGAAGCAACCCAGCCCCGTGCTTGCAGGTCTGGGGAAGGAAGTGCCAAAGAGGATCTTAGGCCTTGACCACTCCCCTCCACCAGAGGTCCCTGGAGTGGCATGGGGTGGGGCAGACCCCCAACTCCCACTTCCTCCTTTTCTTAGCAGCTATCCTCCCAGCTTTCCCCACATACTATGTCTTAGTCTCTTCATGCTAGCAGCTGATTGGTCCTGCCTGAGGTTTAACCTCAGTTGCTCATTTTGCCACACAAGCTCAATTCTCCATGCTCTCTTGGGAGAAAGGAAAACAACCAGGCTGGGCTCAGTGACTCACGCCTGTAATCCCAGCACTTTGGGAGGCCGAGGTGGGCGGATCACCTGAGGTCAGGAGTTTGAGACCAGCCTGGCCAACATGGTGAAACACCCATCTCTACTAAAAATACAAAAATTAGTCGGGTGTGGTGGCACATGCCTGTAATCCCAGCTACTCAGGAAGCTGAGGCAGGGGAATTGCTGGAACCCAGGCGGCAGAGGTTGCAGTGAGCTGAGATCATGCCACTGCATCCCAGCCTGGGTGACAGAGCGAGACTCCATCTAAAAAAAAAAAAGGAAAGGAAAGGAAACAACCAAAGTTGAGACACTCAGAGAAATTCCTCCCCTACTGCCAGACCACAAAATGTCTTATAGAAATGAGGATCCCTTCCTCTAGGTCTCCCCGTATACCTGAATTCACATCACAACCCTGGGGACAAATCATTCCTAAGTCCATACTTGGCTAAGGCATCCACACCACCAGGGTAGAGGACCAAGAGTGGAGCAGGAGAAGAAGGGAAGAAGGGAAGAAGGGAAGAGGTTGAGGCCAGGCATTAGAAGCTGCCTGAGGATGCTGTCCCACCCCTACCATATCTGGCTTCAGGAAGTCTGGGCCATGCCTGAGCTTTCCATCTCTGAGCTCTCCGCAGCCATTCCCCTTCTCTCTACTCCTCTCACAGTCCACGTGCCTCTCTCCAAGTGTCTCTAAGTCTCTATCTGTGGCTCTGACCTCCTAAGACTATTCCCTTTGTTCAAGACCCAGCTCCCGACTCCTGTTCCCTACGGCAGGAACCCTGCATCACTGACAGGGTGGAACCACAGAGACCCCTGCATGGCAGGCCTCTGCAGCCTGGCTGGCCAGAATTAACATACATGGGATATTGGTGACAAGATCCAAAGGAAGGGAGAACTGCAGTCAGCATTAGCTGGAGGGTGTCCAGCCTGTCATGAGGTGTTCATGACATACATACCACACATACACATAAAGACACTTTTACTTTCTTCCTTAGTCTTCCCCTACTAAAACAGCAGATGTGATTAAAGTACAAGCACATGCATGTATATTTGTGCACGCATGTGTTTGTAGATTGTGTCTCCTTTTCTCCACCCCCACTGTTGGTGTTCTAGGTCAGGCCACTCTCATCCTAATTGCTCACCAAAGCTATGACAACAGGTTCCTAACTGGTCTCCCGGCCTTGCGTCTTGCCCCACCTTGATCCTTTCTCCTCACTGGCTGCCAACTATGTAAAATTTCTTTATTCAACAAATATGTATCGAGTGCCTACTCCAAGCTGAATACTCTTCTGGACACTGTAGATACAGCAATGAACAAAACAGATGAAGCTCCTGTGTTCATGAAGTTTATATTCTAGTGGAAAAAGAGGGATGATAAGCAAATATATAAAATAATGGTGGTGGCAAGTACTGAGATAAATAATAATAATAATAATGGAGTGAGGAGATAGAATGACAATGGGCTATTTAAGATAGACTACTGGGGAGGTCTTTCCAAATACGTGACTTTTGAGCAAAGACTTGAATACAGTGAGGAAGTGAGTTGCCTGGATATCTGGCGGAAGAGCATTTCAGGCTGAGGGGAAAAGCAAGGGCGATTGCCTCCACATGGAACTGTGCTTTTTATGGAACAGAAAAGAAGCCCACGTAGGAGTGGCCCCTGAGATCCAGGAGGTAATAGGGGGCTTTGCACACATAGCACTCATGTTGCTCAGGATGCACTACACTTTGGATTTCACTCTGAGTGAGATGGAAAGCAACTGGAAAGGAAAGATCTCATTTTACTCTGGCTGCTTTTTGGGGAAGAGTCTTTGGAGGTGGGGCTGGCAAGGGTGGAAGTGGGAAGACCATCTGGAATATTTCCTGTCACTGAAATACCTGTTCCCACAGTTGCTCACCTGGTAAGCACCTGTTCAACTTTTAAGCCTCAACTCAAAAGCCCCCCCTTCTATGGATCCTTTACCAAACCTTTCCCTTCCCCACTCCAGAGCCAACCTACCTCTCTTTAGGTCCCCAATCCCTCCAATGAACACTTAAGTGTACCTACCCTCCTTAACACTCTCCTTATTTGGTTCCAGGTCCTTTATCCTCCCAAGATTGCAAGTTATCCGAGGTCAGGGACCATCCCTAGTGCCCAACACAGCATGTGGCACATTAGAGGCATAAAATAACCACTGGTTGAATGAATGGATGCACTGGGTGAGGCACATGTGATGGGGAAGGATATGTTTGCAAGCTATTGTTAACCTGGATGAGTGAGATGCACAAATGTATGGCCATGGGTTGTAATCAGACAAATGTTAGCATATGCCCACATATTTCTGTATATTCTGTTCACATGTATATGTGTTAGCATGTATGTGCATGCTGACAAATCCCCATGTTGGTATAGACACTCCTGTAGATTTGTTAATGGATGTACATGTTAGAAAGTGCACCTATGTTGATATATCCCTATTATGGCACAGACAAGTAATATGCTCATGTACCTGTACACGTGTATTGCTACGTGTTGTATGTGTGAGGCTTATGCACGCACTTGGGCTCCCCTCTTGCTCACTATCCCTTTCATCCACTAGGCCCAACTTGTTGGATTTTGAAACCTCTGTAGCAATGTTAATATTTAAGTTCCCATCCGCTTTCCCCACAGACAGCTCTGAGCACCACAGCCTGAAGCCTGGATTTCTTACTCGGCTATCCCCAAGGCCTTATAGGTTTTCCCTCTGCAAACTCCTTTCATATGATGGAGAAGAGCTGGCTCCCAAGGACATGAGAATTTCAGAGACCTCAGAGAGCCTACTTTCTGGAGAAGAGCTACAAGTAGCAGGGTGATCAAGTTCAAGGTAATGGGAAGACACCTTTGGGTAGCCCAACATTCAGTCAGAATTGGTCTCTCTCTCTCTTTCTCACATTTATTCACAGGTTTGGCTCAACTTGTGTACATATATTCATATGTGGTTGATACGGTATGTATATGCATGCCCCACATACATGCTCACATGCATGCTTACACTCACACATATGCATTACTGGATAAGCACACCACACACACACACAGACACACACACTAGTTTAATTCAGTAATTTCCTTCTCATTCACATATATACATGAATGCATACATAGAGTCATACATATATATACACACATTCACACTTATACAAATAAATGTGCTTATACACATATACACAGCATACTCACACATACTTATGGACATATACACAGTCATATACCCACTCACAGGCAGAAATACACATGCATGTCCATGGAGTCCCAGATCTTGCAGAGATATCCAGCCTCTCCCCTGGCTTCTATCCTGTCCACAAAGTTCGTATTCTCTCCAAGTACATCACAAGTTTGCATTTGCTCTCTCCTCTTGCTAGTCTCCCACTTCTCTATTTGGAAAGTCGTTCCTGTTATCAATGAGATATGCCCACTCCTGGACACATCCCATTCCCACCCACTCTCAGGGGGAAAAGAAACGTCACTTTTTTAAAAAGGGCTCTGTTATGCCCTCATCCCATGCCTAGAGAAACGAATATTTCCTCAGACAACCTTGGTAGGAGTAACAATAAAGTAGGTGTACCTCTTCAAACCCAGGAGACAATCCCCCCGTACACACAACCCCTTAACTCTAAAAAAGAAAGAATGAAAGAAAAGAAAGAGAAAATATCAAGGCCAAAGGCCTTCCTCCCAGTACCTCTGGGTAAAAGTCTAACACTCTCAAACTTCAAAACAGTTATTGGGGCAGAGGAAGAAACAGTAAGGAAATTAACTGTGGGCACTAAAACCTCCTAGGACACCCCTTTTCTTCCCTAGAGGGCAACTTCATGATGAGTGAACCCCTCCCTTCCCAGCCTGTGGGCCTTGCCAAGGGAGAGGTTAGACCAGGGGGCTTAAAAATGTAAAGGGGGTGACCTGGGCTCAAATAACAAAAGAAGCAAGTATTTTAAAAACAGAAGCTGGGAAGGGAGCAGAGAGGCAAGCTGCAGACACCTCCTGGCAGGGAAGCAGCTGCTGGAACAGTGGATCAGGAAGAGCAGGACTCTCCAAGGGGCCAGGGAAAAGGGGGTGGACATCTAGCATTTCATGTGGGGGTGGAGGGGTGACTGCTTCAGGCAGGAGCAGCAGCTCCAAAGTAAAGTCTTATCAAAGCTGTTATGTAACCAAGGGAGCTGAGTGGAGCACAAACACCTCCCCTCCCCAAACAGGCACCCACACCCACACCCACCACCTCCCAGCACCCACAGCAGAGGAAAACTCAGCTCCTCCCAAGCAGCTAGAGAAGGCAGGAATCATCTTGATGAGTTACATCAAAAACATGATGGGTGAGGGGCTCCTTATGAACTACAAGTCACATCTGGGAAAGGATCAACTGGTTTAGTTTGAGGTCCCTAGATTCCTCTCCCTTTTCTTGAACTCTCTGCCACACCCAATTTTTGCCCAGTATTATCTGGAAACTGTCTCCTTCCTCTCCTCACAGGGAGGATCCCATTTGAATATTTGATTGTACTCTTGGGGATGGGAGGTGAAGCCACCATCAACTCTTCCTGCCTGTTATTCCCCTACAGACTCATCTGCATGTCCTGACATTTGGCTCTCATCCCCCTGGGATGACAAGGGAAGGGACCTTGAGAAATAACTCCTTGCTCTATTCCCTTCACGGTTACAAAGACAGTGCATAAGATACAGATACTTGAAATGACCCTGACTCTAAGTAATAAGGAGAAAGATATCCAAGAGAACTAAAGACTGAGATCCAGACCTCATCCCTCCATTTGAATATTTTTTACTCCCCCAGATCTTCCTCTTTTCCCACTGCCCTGTCTCCAGTAGCCTCCTCCTTCTCTTCTCCATGGCACTGAACAACCCCACCCACTCCTTGAATCTTTTGCTTAAAAATCTTCCTCCCCAACAAAAAGTATCTCCCAAATGCTGCTCTGAGCTAGGTTTGGAAATGGACAGAACACAAGACAGGCTTGCAGAATATTTCAGTGTCCCCTGTCCCAAATCCCAAAGTATGGTGGGCAAGGGAATATCAAGCGGTCAATCAAGTGATCCTGAACTCCTGAGCTGTAACCACCCCACACCTAAGCAGAAAGACCCAAGTTCTCTTAATCCAGAAGCACCTTGAGCCTGAATTTCTGGGCCCCAGTAGGTGAAAGGCTGGTATCAATATCTCTGAGCTTGTTGCGCGAAAAAACGTTCCCAGGAGATGAGATCTCACAGGCACAAAATCATTCTCCAACTCTACCCCAATAATAACAGTAGGATGGTTTTGGAAGGGAGAGGAGGAACTGAAACAGCAAAAGGGGAGAGGGGCCCCTTGGCGGAAGGGTTCCTAAATACCACTAACAACTGTGAGACCTAAAACATAGGAAGAACCCCAAATACGTATTTCCATCCAGGGACTGTGCCCTTGGAAAGTGGGTCATCTGGGAGAATTTTTCTAGTGAGCCCTTCCCACTGCCCATCGCCTTTCCACCATCGGGACCAAACGAAGCCTCATTCAGCACTCGGGACAGCTCCGAAGGAGCAAATCCCCGCCGAGTCCCATTCAGCACCCGGGACAGTTCCCAGCGACATTCCCGGACCCGGTATTCAGAAACCCAGGCTGCCAGGAAGGAACAGGCTTACCCCACCACACACCCTCTTTAGAACAGAAGCCCCTCTCCCCTGCCCCTCCCACTGTCGCTCCCATTCACCGGGGGCACCTGACAATCCCCCCCACCTTCCCTCTATGTCCCAAGAGAGAAAAGAAACCCAGACATGGGGCTTCCCTGAGCGAGCCTTGAGAGAGGACCCCACCCACCTTCCTTCAGCCCAGAGCCTCTCAACGCCACTCACAGCTGGTTCTAAAAACCACTTTCCTTCTTAATCACCACCCCCAAAATAAAAGAAATACTCACGTGGGGGCTTCCAGCCCTGCAGACAGATGTGGTGGGGGGAGGCAGAGAGAGGTAGCTCCCCAAACCCTGTTCTGAGCCCCCTTTCTGAAGGAGCCAGCTCCCATCTGGACTGGGGGGAGGAGAGACATGTGGAAGCACTGAGTGAGGGGAGGGGAGAGGGGAGAGGGGAAGAAGCAGGAGCGAGGGACTGCGGGGCGGGGGTGTCGAGATGGGGGCGAGGGAATCCTTTTTAATTGCATTCTCTCCCCATGTCTACATCAGCCCTGCAGGCTCAGCTCTTTAATATTTACACACAGGAAGAGGAGAGGATGAGAAAGAACAGAGAGTGAGGGGGGCAGAGACTACCTGAGCTCAAAGGGCATAGAAGCAGGGACCTTTGGGAGCTAGGAGCTTGGGTCCCCGACACCATCCCCAGCCCACTTCCACTCTGAGCTCTTGACTGGAAGGAAGAAGAAGGAACCCTGGGACCATTCTGTCCCTTTGTTAACAAGACACTTTGAAGCTGCATCAGAAAAAGATCAGATCCCCACCCACATACCTGGACACCCCCACAAACCCAGATTTCTTGGGTGCCTTATGTGCAGATGGTAGAGACAGTATTCAGGCACAAGCATGTTCTGAAGCTTGGAAGCATGTTTGCCTGTGGGCTGCTGTGTAAAAACACATGAACATGTCAGCTAGCATGTATAAGTTTATACAAGCATGTTCTGAGTGTTTTCACATGTTAACAGCCCACACAATCATATGCAAGCCTATGTAACCATATGTGTAAACCAGCTTCCAAGAAGCCTCCCCGCAGCTCTCCAGCTACAGTCCCAGGGACAAGGCCACCCACTTCTCCAGACTCCCTTATTCCCAGACCCCTCCCTCAAAGCCTCACTTTTTCTGTCTGTGACATGGGAAGAAGGGCTGGTAGGAAGAGATGCTGCATAGAGCCCAGGGGCCTGACAAGTTATTAGCAACGATGAGCTGGCAGCTCGTTACCATAACGATGGTGCCACTGCCTCACCCCAGCTCAAACCCAGACTCCCCAGACGGCAGGAGGCCCGCTGAGCCAGCAGCCTTCAGACTGGGGAGGGGCGGGGTGGATAAAGAGGAAATCAAGACATAATGCTTGCATAGTGGAGGGTACACAGCTGTTCTTCCAACCCCCACTGAGTGACAAAGCTTTGACTCTACCAAGTGGGAATGAAATCAGAATCTGGGAAGGTTTCCTGACCATGGGGATGGTAAGACCAGAAGGGGTCTTTGGAAGCTCCTCTAGGGAAAAGTTTTTATCATCATTTGCTCCCTTCACCACCTCACCCCCAAAAAACTAAAAAGCAACCAAATACGGGGCCCCTTGCTGAATTTCAGTCTCCCCACCTGTAATATGGGGGCAATCCCTTTATCATTTGTCCTAGACTCCTGGAAGATTTCATTAGAAAGGGTTTAGGGGTAACTACAGACCCTTCCTAAATCAGACAAGCCCCAGAAGTTGCTCTATTCATTAGGAACCCAATAAGGTAAGGAATAGTCCATCCAGCTAGAGGCAAAATGCATTGGAAATTGGGGAGGATGAAGGAAAATGAGCTTAGCCAGCTCGAGCCCCAACATCAGCTGGAAGAGATGATGTTAGGTGTCAGGCAGCCGCTGAAAGCAGGTACTAACACGAGAAAGTCTGGGAGTCTGGCCTGTAGCAGCTCCAGCCCCTCACCAGCAGGAATCAAGACAAGCCCATAGCCTACCTCGGTGGTGGGTGTGGCTAGGAATCCCCATCCCCAGCGACATCTGTAGCGCCCTCTCTTTGGCAAGGAGTCCCAAGTTGAAAGATGTACAGCCTTAGGCTTTTTGAGTCTTCATTTCTTTTCCAAAAATCCCCTGTACTCAGCTCTGATGGGGGTGGGGAGAGTTCAGGAATAGAAGGCAACATGGAGGATTGCAAAGTTCCTGGTCTAAGATTAGCCTAGGAACCCACAAATTTGTTGTGTGACCTTGGGCAAATCCGCTCCCTTCTCAGGGCTTCAGAGTCCCCAGTTTGTAATGAAGACATTGGACCAAGTCAATTCTAAGGTTCCTCTCCTGGCCATCATTCTACAGCTACATACAAGCTCACTCCTTGGATGTGAGCCCCCTGGCACAAAATTCAGTGGGCCCTGCCTGCCAGATCAGTGGGGCAGTGGCGGGTGGGAGATGCGGGGGCTGTATGTGAGGCCGTTCATCCTATGTTCATGTTCCTTTTAGAAACACCTGCCACCCTAGCCCTCCCAGCTCCCTTTTTAGACCCTGATTCACTGCCAGCTCACGAAGCCTCTCCCTCCCCTCCCTCCTCTCTTTCCCCCCCCCCCCTCTCTTTTAGGCATTGGCAGCTGGGTGCAGAAGTAGCCCCAGCATTCAGGGAATGCTGCGCAGAGGTAGGGGGCAGTGCCCCCAGGGTCAGAGAGAGCACACCAGGAAGTACCACTCTCTAACCTTGGCCCAGCCCAATGCTTTGGGTCACTGAAAGACCTGGGCTGAAGTCTTTCTGTACCACTGACTAGCAGTGTGTGGTTGTGGGAAATGCAATTCATTTCTCAAGCCTCAACATCCTCATCTGTAAATCGGCATTATATTTGGTTGAACCATGTGAAATTGCTGTTTTTGTAGGTTAAATAAAAACAGTTGAATATTGGCAATTTCATATGGCTTAACGTGATACCTGTCCTGCCTGCTTCCCAAGGCTGTTGGGGAAATAAGAAGAGTTCAGAGGGCAGCATTTTCAAAAGCCCTGAACTAATATGAGGGCATTATTTTATTATTATTACTTCAAAGAGCTTAGTACAGACCCACCCGGAGCCAGTGGACTGAACCAATGACCCAGAACTTGAAGGCTTGGGACTTGGAAGTCTGGGAGAGCGCCACCTGCTCTGATGACTAACAGGGCAGACGCTTCCACCTGGCCTCCTCATCTCCTAGCTCTAAAAGGCCCTCGGTGAAGCATTATTGAGATGACACAAGTTCCCAGGCCCCCAAAAGGAGAAGCAGCACACACAGGCACATACTCCAGCTCACCCCAGATCCCCCTCCCACCCACCAGGGACCTCAGCATGCAGGAAGGACACGACCAACAACATCCCAGAGGGCACCCCCTGAGGTAGGTGAAGGTAGAGACTAAGATGGGGAGTGCCACATAGCTCTTGCCTGAATGAAGGGTCAGGGGTCACCAGAGAAGGGGGGATGATCTGACCTCGGAAAAGTCTCATCTCCCTGTCCTATATCCCACCAGGAATGGGAGGACGGTGGGGGGACAAAGCACAGGTGTGGGTGATTCAGAGTTAACCGTGCTCAGATACACTCTCTCTCACACAGCCAACGCACGCGCGCACACTCGCACACACACACACACAGTCACACAGGGCAGATACCGGGACCCACTCACAGAGATAGTCACACCGGCACACACATCCATTCACACACTCACAGAGACACACACGGGGACAACACACACTCATTCACTCACATGTCCACAGATACATACACAGTACCACCCTCCACACTCACGCTGCATACACCCACTAACATGCACACACACTCTCGCCCACAGTGGCACACGCACACACGGCATACACTCACCGGCACACACAATCACCCACAGACCCACACAGTGACACACTCGGCACAGACACACAGCGACACGCACTCACATTCACACACCTGCAGAGGAAACTTCTCTCCGGATCTCCCCAACACTACGACTTCCCCCCCCTCCAACCAGCGGGCTACTCCCTCCCAGACCCAAGCCTCCAGCCGGGCGAGGGCTGGGCCGGGGCTGGCCTGCCCCCGCGGCACTGACCGGGAGAGTGGGTCCGCGGTCCGCGTGGTCCCCGCCCGCCCCTCGGGTCTGGCCCGCTGGCAGCCAGGCTGGGGCAGGAGCGGGGGCAGCCGAGGAGGCCCAGCCCCTCCCCCCTCCCGGGGCCGGGAGCCGAGGCCGCTGGAGCCCGGGGCGTGGGCGGCGCCCGGGCCGCAGCCGGGCCGAGCCTGGGGGGCGCTGCAGAGGGCGCCACAAGCGCGGCCCCGTCCCCACTCCTCCCCGCGGCTTACCTGGCCCGGCTCGGGCTACGGCCGGGTTACATGGTGCCAGCGGCCCGGGCCGGGGGCGTTGCGGCGTTGGGCAGGCGGGCAGGCGGGCAGGGACCGGGGCCCGGCACTGCGGAGCCCCCAGCTGAGGGGCCGCGCCGGCTGCGGAGCCCCGAGCGAGCGCCGAGCGGCAGCGGGCGCGGGAGCGGGAGGCGGCCAAGCCACGGAGGCTGGATTTCCCGGGGACCGGGAAGGGGAGGCGGGGGGGATCCCGCCCGCGCGCTCCGCCCCCGCCCCCGCCCCCGCGCAGGGCGACCAAGCCGGGAGAGGGAGAGGGAGAGGGAGGGGGACCGAGCTCCTCGCCCCCGCGCGGACCCAGGAGAGCCGAGGTCGCCGCCCGCGGGCGGCCGCCGGGGTCCCCGAGGAGCGCCCACCTCGCTGAGCGACGGTGCTGGGGGCACCCAGCGTAGGGGCAGGAATGAGATCCCCCTCCCCGGGGACCCAGGAACAGGCACCCGAAGTGTCACGGCCACGCACAGCCGACCTGGGCACAGGGACCCAAGCCCGGCGGCGGGCGGGCGGCCGGGGGCCAGCTTAGCCTCACTGACCGGGTCTCGCCCCCCGCCGAGGCGCAGTCACGCCCTGAATGTCACACACAGCTCCCAGGCCCGTCCGCTTAGGAGACTCTCCTTCGGGCTTTCCCAGTCGGCCGCCCGACCTCAGCTCCTGGCCTGGGGTCAGGGGGGCCCCCTTCTTCTGCCCCAGCCCCTGCCAGGATGGGGCGCTGTGCCCGGCCTCGGAGCCGCTGGCAGGCATCCCCCACCCACAGTCCGTACAGCCGAGGCATCCCCAGTGTGGAGGGAGAGCCCCGCTGTACCTGCAGCCTGTGCTGGGCCCCCGCCCGTGCCCACTGTGCCCGCCCGCCTGTGGGCCCTGAGCCTGGGATTGTGCCGTGGCGGTGTCGGGGTCGGGGGAAAGGGACTGTTCGAAGCACAGCTGGAGGCTGCGGAGCCCGGACACAGGCTGCGGGAGCCGAGAGGCGGAGAGCTGACTGCAGCAGTCCCCTGGCTTGAATCCGTCTTGGCGCCCAGAGCGATGCTGTAATGGGGGGGAGGGGGCCGCGGTGGGGAAGCCGCAGGGGGAGGGGCTGAAGACGTGGGGGAAGGGGTGGCTCCGGATTCTGGCTTTCCAGGGTGCGTGTGAGGGAACACTGCCTCCGGCGCTGAAAGTTGGGGGTGGAGGTTCAGTGGGCCCTCTTCCCTCGTCTACCTTTTCCGATCTTGAAAGCTTGGGGTGGTGAGGTGTGGGCTTGGGAGGCTTGGGAGACTGTCCACCTCTCTAGGAACATACCTTGGAGTTGTTCTGATTCAACGGCCCCCACCCTGCACCCCAACAACTTCCTGCTCTCTGTTTCCTTGTGGAGCCACCGGCTCTCCTCCCTGTATAAAGGAGGAAACCGAGGCAGGGGACGGAGAAGCTAAAGACCCAGAAGAGCTACAACTGGGAGCCAAGACCTCTTTTCCTCAGGGAGATGATGTTTTAAGATGCCACATTACATTAAATAACATAAGGGGCTTGGAGAGCCCTCCTCCCAAGGGAGACCTAGAAGTCTGGTAAGAGACTAGTAGATTGGTCACCTACCCTGCTGCTCACAAGAACAGTTCATTGTCTCTTCAATCATGAACTGAGGTTGCAGACCATTTCCAGCCCAGGGTTCAGTCAAGAGCAGATGTCAGAGAAAATAAGAGAGAAAGTTGTTCCCAGGAACCTACTTTAGAACTGAAGGAAATATCTCACTTTCCGTGGAGCATAAGAAGAGCCCTCAGGCCTAGCGTGGTGGCTCACGCTTGTAATCCTAGCACTTTGGGAGGCCGAGGGAGGCAGATTACCTGAGGTCAGGAGTCCAAGGCCAGCCTCGCCAACATGGTAAAACCCCGTCTCTACTAAAAATACAAAAAATTAGCCGGGTGCAGTGGCACGTGCCTGTAATCCCAGCTACTCAGGAGGCTGAGGCAGGAGAATTGCTTGAACCCGGGAGGCGGAGATTGCAGTGTGCTGAGATTGTGCCACACTGCCGCCTGGGCAACAGAGCCAGACTCAGTCTTAAAGATTAAAAAAAAAAAAAAGAACAGCCGACAGCCAGGCGCAGTGGCTCACGCCTGTAGTCCTAGCACTTTGGGAGGCTGAGGCAGGCGGATCACCTGAGGTCAGGAGTTCGAGATCAGCCTGGCCAACATGGTGAAACCCCGTCTCTACCCAAAATACAAAAATTAGTCCGGTGTGGTGGCGGGCGCCTGTAATCCCAGCTACTCAGAGGCTGAGGCAGGAGAATCACTTGAAACCGGAAGGCAGAGGTTGCAGTGAGCTGAGATCGTGCCATTGCACTCCAGCCTGGAACTCCGTCTCAAAAAACAAAAAAAAAGAGCAGCCATCACAGAGGATGCTAAATAGCACCACGGTGTTTTCGCAGTTCTAAGACCTGTATTTTGTAAACTATTCTGAAACTGGAAAGCATCTTACAATAAACGAGGACATTTAATATGACTCTTCTACCTTTCTGTTAAAGCTATCAGAGTTGGTGCATTTTAGAATTGAGAACATGATGTTATTTTCATTTGTTCATTCAACAACCCTTTACTGATTATACCTGGCACCTTGCTAGCCTCTTGGGGGCATACAGATTAATCAGACAGGCTTACCTTAGGCAGTGTTCTCTCATAGCCATCCAGTGATTAGTAAGGGAAATGGAGATGTAAACCAATAATTACTATACGGGCCAGCTTCATGGGATTGTGACCTGTGCAGTTGTACAGAACCCCACATGTAGAAGGGCATCACTCTTAGTAGAATATTCTGCTGTCACTGTCTTAAAATTGTTAATAATTTTTGAACAAGGGGCTCACCCTGGGCCTAGCTCTGCCTAGGTGAAGAGGACAGACAAAGAAGCACAAAAAGCTGGGCGTGGTGGCTCACTCCTATAATCCGAGCACTTTGGGAGGCGGAGGCAAGCAGATCACCAGGTCAGGAGATCGAGACCATCCTGGCTAACACGGTGAAACCTTGTCCCTACTAAAAATACAAAAACAAAATTAGCCGGGCATGGTGGTGGGCACCTGTAGTCCCAGCTACTCAGGAGGCTGAGGTGGGAGAATGGCGTGAACCTGGGAGGTGGAGCTTGCAGTGAGCAGAGATAATGCCACTGCACTCCAGCCTGGACGACAGAGCGAGATTCCATCTCAAAAAAAAAAAAAGCACAAAAGCAGCATTTGAGTGGAGTCTCAAAGATTGGGAGAGAGACTTTCAGGTAGACAGTCACATGTGCAAAGACAGAGACTCACCCAGTGTCAGTCAGACAGTATGACAGGTGCCTTGTTTGATCTTCCCACTGAAAACATGATAAATAGCAAAACAAAACAAAACAAAAATAAAGTAATTTTTATTAAAACACAATAAAGAAGAGAATATATATGTATAAATATGATATTTTTTAATATTCTTAAATGTATCAATGTGCTGGCAAGAAAATAAGAATCACTCCAGCCAAAATCTAGGTAAAGGCAGAACCAGAGAAGTAAGCAGAGCACTGAAGCCAACTTTAGTCTTGGGGGCTGTGATAGATGAGTTGCAAAAAGAGCACCAATTCTCTGCCTCCACCTGAATCCATCTCCTTTGCCCTGTGACTTTGCAGCTCCCTGCATCAAGAGGTGGACTCTTTGGAACAAGGATCTCTGAGGAGGAAAAAAAAAAAAAAAAAAAAAAGCGGCAGACCCTGCTTTCCCACCCCTTAAATCTGAGTGGACTTGTAACTTGCTTTTGCCGGTGGAATCTGGAAGAAATCATGGTGTGCCAGTTCCAAGCTTAGGCCTTCAGAGACATGAATACTTCTACTCTTTCTTTTGGTCTCCTGCCTTCACTATAAGAACAAGCCTCAAGCCTGAGACAGCTGGAGGATGAGTGACAAGGTGGAAGAGAGCTGTGCCATCACAACCGTCCCAGCTAAGATCATCATGGACCAGCCTGTAGCCAGCAGATCTCCAAACATGTGAGAGAGCCCAGGCAAGAGCAGCAAAGATATCTACCTGTCCACAGCTGACTGCAGACACATTAGTGAGACCAGCTGAATGAGAAGAACCGTCGAGCCAATTTGAAGACTCTTGAGCAATAATGAATACTCATTAATTTAAGCTACTGAGCTTTGGTATGGTATGGTATTATGCCACAATATTATGGCACTTAGTAACTAATACAGGGTCATTTGCTGACAGTTGAAATTTAACTTCAGTTTTCATGATCTCTCAGGGCACCAGAGATAGAAGATAAAACCCCAGTCTGCCCAACATGGTCACATACTCTCCTGTATAAGCTTAGAACCCCAAAGGGCTGTACTCTCAATGTACAGGAGAGCTAGAAAAAACTCACCCCATCCCCAAACCTAGGAAATTGTAAGAAAATTGCATGCTTTAATCCTCAGCAGTAGTAATGAGTGTAGGAAGGAAGCATTACCTCCTGAGTATCCATTACTACAAGTTAGATTTCACACCATATGCAGTCAGATCCACTCTACCTAGAGGATCTGGACAAACTCAAGCCAATAATTTGGTATAAAATGTACCAGACTGGTAGTGCCTCAGGTGCCCAGCAGAAGCAAATGTAAATCTTTGTCTCGGGCCTCAAATAATTTCCACAGATAAAATTCCAAAGAAAATGAATGACTCACAGTTAAATGTCTATCACTGAACAAGGAAACATGGCACTGTAAACAAGAAACAATGTGATTGTTCATTTTTATGTGTTAACTTGACTGGGTTAAGAGATACTCAGATAGGTGGTGAAACATTATTTCTCAGTATGTCTGTGAGGATGTTACCAGAAGATATTAGCATTTGAATCAGTAAACTGAGTACAGATCCAACCTCATCAGTGTAAGCAGGCATCATCCAATCCATTGAGGTCCCAGATAGAGTGAAAAAGGCAGAGCACGGCAAAGCTGCTTTCTTCTTGAGCTGGGATATCCATCTTCTCCGGCCCTTGAACGTTAGAGCTCCTGGTTCTCAAGCCTTCAGCCTCAAACTGAGAGTTATACCATTGTCTGCCTCAATTCTCAGGCCTTTGGGCTCAGGCTGAATTACACCAATGGCTTTCCTGGTTTTCCAGCTTTCAGACAGTATATCGTTGGACTTCTTGGCCTTCATAATTGTGTGAGCCAATTCCCCTGATAAATCCCCTTCGATATGTCTACATATAGACCACTGGCTGTTTCCTGGAGAACCCTAACTGATACAACCAGCAAAAACAACACATAGTAGAAAAATACCTGCAAATAACAACTAATAGTATTATGAGACACAGAATATAAAATAACTATGTTGAGTATATTTAGAGAAATAAAATAATCTTGCTCCTTTGGCTTATTTTTCTTGTCTTACTGTGCTGGCTGGGTCCTAGAGTACAATGTTGGATAGAAGTGGTGATGGTGGGTATATTTGTCATGTTCATAACTTTAATGTTTCTGATAGTTCTTCTTTAGGATGACATTTATTATAGGGTTTTTGGAGACCCCTCTTGATCAGGTGAATGAAGTTCCACTTGATTTCTAATTTACTGAGAGTTTTTATCAAATGTATGTTGAAATTCATCAAAGGCTGGATCTTTTCACTTGATCATATAATGTGTTCAATTATATTTAGAGATTTTCCTAATATTAAATTTTACTTTCCTGGGATAAACTCAACTCACTCATAGAATGTTATGATTTATTTTACATAGATAGTATCATCAGACTCAATCTGCAAATATTTTATTTTGGATTTTTGCATCTATATTAATAAACAAAAATAAGTCTGACATTTTCCTGTCTTTGTTATCTATGATTTGGCATCTAGGTTAGTCTAGCTTTGTAGAATGAGTTGGGGGAGTTTTACCTCTTTTCTTTTTTTTCTTTTTTTTTCTTTTTTTTTTTTTTTGAGAGAGAGTTTCACTTGTGTTGCTCAGGCTGGAGTGCAGTGGTGCGATCTCGGCTGACTGCAACCTCCGTCTCCAGGGTTCAAGCGATTCTCCTGCCTCAGCCTCCCAAGTAGCTGGGATTACAGGCGTGTGCCACCATGCCCAACTAATCTGTAGCCGTGCCCAGCCACCTCTTTTCTTTTTCTCTGAAAAAGTTTGTGTAAGACTGGAATGATCTGTTATTTGTAAGTTTTTGTGAGATTTGTGTAAGACATGTGTTTCATCTGTAGAACTGGTGTTTATTCATTAATTTTTTTTTCCTATTGCTTCTATTTCCTTAGCAGGATATATTAGTCTGTTCTCACGCTGCTGTAAATTACCCAGTTCTCATCGAGACCGGGTAATTTATGAAGAAAAGAGGCTTAATTTACTCACAGTTCTGCAGGCTGTACAGAAAGCATGACTGGAAGCCTGCAGGAAACTTACAATCATGGTAGAAGGCAAAGGGGACATGAGCATGTCTTCATGTGTAGGAGCAGGAGAGAGAGACAGCAAAGGGGGAAGTGCTATACACTTTTAAACAGCCAGATCTCATGAGAACTCACTGTCGTGAGAATGGCAAGGGGGAAATCCACTCCCATCATCCAATCACCTCCCACCAGGCCCCTCCCCCAACACTGCAGATTACAATTCAACATGAGATTCCGGTGGGGACACAGAGTCAAACCATATCACAGGACTATCTAAAGTACTAGTTCAGGCTTTCTATTTTTTCAACCACTTCTAATAAGTTGTGTTTTTTTGTTTTGGGGGGTTTTTTGTTTGTTTTTTTTTTTTTGAGACGGAGTCTCGCTCTGTCACCCAGGCTGGAGTGCAATGGTGCCATCTCAGCTCACTGCAAGCTCCGCCTCCTGGGTTCATGCCATTCTCCTGCCTCAGCTTTCCAAGTATCTGGGACTACAGGCGCCTGCTGCCACGCCCGGCTAGGTTTTTTTTTGTATTTTTAGTAGAGACGGGGTTTCACCGTGTTAGTCAGGATGGTCTCGATCTCCTGACCTCGTGATCCGTCCGCCTCGACCTCCCAAAATGCTGGGATTACAGGCGTGAGCCACCGCGCCTGGCCATACGTTGTGTTTTTAAAGGATATGTCTATTTTGTCTAAGTTTTCAAATGTATTGCCATAAAGTTATTATAAAATTATTCTATCATTTAAATTTCTGCTTTACCTATAATTATGTCCTCCTTTATAAATATTTATTTGTACTTGCTTTCTTTTTCTTGATTCACATTGCCAGAGATCCATATTTTAATCATTTTAAAGAATTAGGCCAGGTGTGCTGGCTCACACCTGTAATCTTAGCACTTTGAGAGGCCAAGGTGGGTGGATCATTTGAGGTCAGGAGTTTGAGACCAGCCTGGCCAACATGGTGAAACCCTCGTCTCTACTAAAAATACGAAAATTAGCAGGGTGTGGTGATGGGTGCCTGTAGTCCCAGCTACTCAGGAGGCTGAGGCAGGAGAATCGCTTGAATCCGGGGGACAGAGGTTGCAGTGAGCTGAGGTCGCACCACTGCACTCTAGCCTGGGTGACAGAGCAAGACTCCTTCTCAAGAAAAAAAAAAAAGAATTAGGCCAAGTGTGGTGGCTCACGCCTGTAATCCTAGCACTTTGGGAGGCTAAGGTTGTGAGGATTGCTTGAGCTCAGGAGTTCAAGACCAGCATGGGCAACATAGTGAGACCCTGTCTCTATTCAAAAAGAAAAAGAAAAAATCAAATGCTTAGCTTCCTAACTTTGTTGATTTTCTCTGTTGTATCTTTTCTAATTTGTTGATTCTGCTCTCATTTTTATTATCTACTTCTTTCTACGTTCTTTGGGTTTACTCATTCTTTAAGAAATTGCTTAAGTTGAAAATATAATTCCTTAATTTTCAGCTTTTCTTCTTTTTTAATATAAATATGTAAGGCTATAAACTATCTTTAAAGAACTGTTTTCACTGCATCTCATGTTTTCATTATCATTTAGTTCTAAGTATTTTTAAATCCATATTATGATTTTTTTGACCTATGAGTTATTTGGAAGTGTATTTTTCATTTCTAGAGAGTAACATTTAGTTTATATTTTTGTTATTAACTTCTAACTTAATTGAATTGTGATCAAAGAATCTTGCCTGTATGGTACTTATTCTTTGAAGTTTGTTGAAACTTGCTCTGTGACTAGTATGTGATCAAGGTTTGTAAATGTTCTGTGTGTGTTTGCAGCTGTCAGTCTCCAAGGTGGCTTCATTTACTCTCATCTCATTGTATGTCTGGCCTTGGGTAGCCTCCTCCCACACTGGATAATAGGGCTAATATGTACAAGCAATAGAATTTGCAGAAATGACAGTGTATGACTCCTGAGGCTAGATCATAAAATACATTGCCGCTTTCACCTTGCTGTCTGAGGTAGTTCAATAGCTAACTCTGGGAAGCTAGCTGCCATGTCATGAAGACACTCAAGCAGACCTACATGGGGCAAAACTGAGCCCTCCTTCTGAGGCAGGAAGTGGGACTCAACTCCAGAGGTGGGGACACGGGACCAAATAGACAACTATCCAAAACAGGGCTGCGGCAGAAGCAGCTTTCTATAAGACATGCCCCCCACAGTGTGCCATGTCAGTTTACCATTGCACCCAGATGTTACTGTCCCTTTCCACGGCAATGACCTGACCTGGCAACGAATCCAGAAGTTAACACCCTTTTCCTAGAAATGTCTGCATAAACTGCCCCCTAATTTGCACATAATTAAAAGTCAGTATAAATATGAGTGCACAACTGCCTCTCAGCTGCTACTCTGGGCACACCGCCTATAGGGTAGCCCTGCTCTGCAAGGAGCAGCACCTCTGCTGCTACTGTGCACGGCCCATTCAATAGAAGTTGTTGTCTAACACCACCGCTAGCCCTTGAATTCCTTCCTTGGTGAAGCCAAGGACCCTCCTGGGCTAAGCCCCAATTTGGGGGTTCATCTGTCCTGCATCACTTCTAGTCATTAGCACCAACCTTGTGATTATGTGAGTGAGTCAGTTTGACAGCAGATCCTTTGGCTCCAGTCAAGCCATCAGATGACTGCAGCTCCTGACAACATCTCTCTGAATTTCATGAGAAATCTTAAGCCAAAACCACCCAACTAAGCCACTCCTAAATTCCTGACCCATAGAATCTGAGAAATAATAAATACTTGTAGTTGTTTTACACTACCAAGTTTCCACAGCAATTGGACAACTAAGACAATTCTGGAGAAGATTTTGTAGTCTCTCACTGTAAAAAGCAGAATTATGTATATGTTAAGCCTCTGTTTTTCAGTTTCATTGTTCATATCTTCAACATATTTACCAAATTTCTGTTTGACCTATCAACAACTTTTAAAATGTGTTGAAATCTCCCACCATGGTGGAGGATTTGTCTATGGTAGCCCTATTAAATTTTCTTTATATATTTTAATGATACTTTATTAGGTGCATGCATATTAGGATTAAAAAAGGAAAAAAATAAAATTATCATTATTTTCAGATGACACAAAATTCACCTGGAAAATAAAAAAGAATCTAAACAAATCGTTAGAGTACTTGTACTTGCCAAGGAATTTGGATAAAATATCAACATACAAAAGTCATGTGCATGTTTATATTTGCACAATAATAAAACATAATTTTTAAAAGCATACCACTTACAATCATTACAAAAAGTTATATATTTAATAATAAATATAATGAAAGATGAATAAAATTATGAATATTTACTGAGTCATTTTTAAATACTTAGTAAGTGGAGAGATACTTCACATTCGTGTATTTAAAAATTATAATTTGCAATGATGTCAGTTCTTCCAATATTAATCCCTAGATTCAATGCAATTTCAATCAAAATACATGCAATTTGATAACCTGATTCTGAAATTAGTATGAAAAAGTTAAGAACCAGGAACTAAGTTACAATTTTTTAACTTTTTATCATGACAAATTTCGAACATAGTTTTTAAATAGAATAGAAAAATATCTCCCCATGTGTTTTTTACCCAGATTCAATGATGATAAACTCTTAGCCAGTTTTGTTTAATCTATGCATATATTATATATATATATATATATTTTTTTTTTTTTTTTGAGATAGAGTCTTGCTGTGTTGCCCAGGCTGCAGTGCACTGGTGCTATCTCAGCTCACTGCAACCTCCGCCTCCAGGGTTCAAGTGATTTGCCTGCCTCAGCCTCCTGAGTAGCTAGGACCACAGGTGGGCACCACCATGCCCAGCTAATTTTTGTATTTTTAGTAGAGACAGGGTTTCACCATTTGGCCAGGCTGGTCTCAAACTCATGACCTCAGGTGATTCACCTGCCTTGGCCTCCTAAAGTGCTGGGATTACGGACGTGAGCCACCATGCCCAGCCATAATCTGTATTTTCTACTCTTCCCCTCTTTGTACTATTTTGAAGCAATTGCTAAACATAGTACTTTATCGATAAATATTTTAGTAGCTATCTCTATAATAAAAGAGATTTTTGTTAAGCATAATCACAATACTATTACCACATCTAAAAATTTTAATAATTTCTTAATATCATAATATCATTAAATATCTAGTTAAATATCCAATCAAATTTCTCTGATTCTTCTTATACATTGCAATCAATTGATGTCATCTAAGTCTTTATTTTTTTTCTGAGACGGACTCTCACTCTGTTGCCCAGGCTGAAGGGCAGTGGTGCAATCTCGACTCACTGCAACCTCCGCCTCCTGGGTTCAAGCAATTTTCCCACCTCAGCCTCCCCCATAGCTGGAATTACGGGCATGCGTCACCATACCCTGTTAATTTTTGTATTTTTAGTAGAGATGGATTTCACCATGTTGGCCAGGCTGGTCTCGAACTCCTGACCTCGAATGATCCACCCACCTCAGCCTCCCAAAGTGCTGTGATTACAGGCGTGAGCCATGGCTCCCGGCCCACTTAAGTCTTTTTTAATCTGTAGGTTCCCTCCTTTTTTATTCCAGCAATTGTACTTGTTGAAGAAACCAAATTGCTTATCCTGAGAATTTCCCAGTTTGGGTTTTGCCTCTGAAGTTTTATCATATTTCTCTATCCCCTATATTTCCTGTAAATTTGTAATTCGTTTTAGAGATTTGATCAGATACAGGTTCAATTTTTAGGCAAGATTTCATTAGTAATGTTGTATATTTCCATTAGTAGATATATCTTACATATCTTTTGAGTAATGGTTGCATAGATATACATACATGTAAATTTGCATCAATCAATACATTTAAGATTGTACATTAGGTTGTATATATTAAGATCTATACTTTTAAGATGCACTTTAGTATGTGTCTTTTTTAACTCAATAAAAATGAAATAAAAGTAATAATTTGGTTCCCTTGCATATTACAAAGGTGACTAATAAGGATTTTGTGGGATTTTCTTTGGTAAAATTATAACTTTTTTTTTTGAAACAGGGTCTCACTCTGTCACCCAGGCTGGAGTACAGTGGCACAATTACAACTCACTGAGGTCTCAACCTCCCAGGCTCAGATGCTCCTTCCACCTGAGTCTCCAGAATAGCTAGGACCACAGGCACATGCCAACACCTCCAGCTAATTGTTGTATTTTTTGTAGAGACAGGTTTTTCCCATGTTGCCCAGGCTGGTCTTGAACTCCTGGTCTGAAGTAATCCACCCACCTCAGCCTCCCAAAGTGCTGAGATTACAGGCATGAGCCACCGTGCCCGGCCTTTGGTAAGATAATGAACTCATGCATTTAAACATGTTTGATATATTTTAATACACTGAAGGTATTCTATTATGCTCTATTTTTCCCAAATTTGACCAAAGGTAGTTTCTTTAAGTTGGCTGCTGGGTCCTTCACAAGCCCATATTTGGTAATTTCCTTGTTTTTTAATATAAGAAAGCATTTCACTCACTGATTACCTGATGACAATAAAAGATCTGATATTCTGCCTTCCCATGTAGCATTTTAATTGAAGTCTGGAAATGTGGCTAAAAGTCTGTCTTATTTTTTGAGACAGGGTCTTGCCTCACCCAAGCTGGAGTGCAGTGGCCCTTTGAGGCTTACTACAGCCTCAGACTTCTGGGCTCAAGTGATCCTCAGCCTCCCAATGGTCTTTGTAGACAGCCTGATGGAGTCTCATGGCACAAGAAGATTAAAACAGTGTCTCCAATTTTAATAAATTTTTGCAATCCAAAAAAAAAAAAAAAAAAGAAAGCATTTCAATTCAGTTTGTGCATTTTCTGTACAAAATAGTCATTTTTTCCAAGGATTCAGAATGCTTTTAATTCAAAATGGTATTAAAACCTTCAAACTGGGTACTAGGAGATTTCATTAATTAACCAAAACACTTCTGAAGAAGAAGAATAAAGAGGTGTTATTTGCCTTATCAGGATCAGTACTTATTAAAAAGATATAGCATCAAGACCATGTGGTGCTGGCTCAGAGAGACAACATGATCAGTACAATAGACTAGAGAGCTCAAAAACATATTTATATGTGGAACTTAGATGTGTAACAGAGGCAGCATGGCAGATAAGTGGAAAAAGGAGGGAAAAGGATTGCCCGTTTTGAAAAGTAATTAATTGAATTCCTACTTCACACAATACACAATTCATCTCCAGCTGGATTGGGTTAATGATTTAAATGTCAAATGCAAAACTCTTAACAGAAGTTGCGGGCAGGCATAGTGGCTCACGCCTGTAATCTCAGCACTTTGGGAGGCTGAGGTGGGTGGATTACTTGAGGCCAGGAGTTTGAGACCAGCCTGGCCAACATGGCAAAACTCCGTCTCTACTAAAAATACAAAAATTACCTGGGTGTGGTGGTGCGCACCTATAGTTCCAGCTACTCGGGAGGCTGAGGCACGAGAATCGCTTGAACCCAGGAGGTGGATGTTGCAGTGAGCCAAGACTGTGCCACTGCACTCAAGCCTGGGTGACAGAGGGAGACTCTGTGTCAAAAAAAAAAAAAAGAAGTTGCACTTGTCTGGGTTCTTTTGACAAACAGAACCAACAAATGTGTGTACGTGCGTGTGTGTGTGTGTGTGTGTGTATGCATGGATGGATGGATGGATAGAGAGAGAGAGAGAGAGAGAGAGAGAGAGAGAGAGAGAGATGCATAGATGCATAGATAGACAGACAGGTAGATAGATAAGTATAAGGAATTGGCTCACACAATTACAGAAGCTGAGAAGTCTCAATATCTGCAGTAAGGCAAGCTGGAGACGCAGGAGAGCTAACAGTAGAGTTCCAGTTCAAGTCCAAAGACGGGAGAAGAACTGATGTCCCAGCTTGAAGACAGTCGAGCAGAGAAAAAGAATTCTTTCTTACTCAGTTTTTTTATTCCACTCAGGGCTTCAATGAACTGGATGAGGCCCATCCGCATTGGGGAGGGTGATCTACTTTCTCAGTCTGCAATTTAAATGTTAATCTCATTCAGAAACACTCTCACAAACACACACAGAAATAATGTTTAGCCAAGTATCTGGGCACTCCATGACCCACTAAAGTTAACACAGAAAATTAACCATCACAGAAGTATAGGTAAATATCTTTCTGACCTTGAATTAAGAAGATTTTCTTAAACAAATTGAAAAAAAGAAAAAAAAAAGCACTATCTAGGAAAGAAAAGCTGGATACCTTTGACTATATTAAAGTTAGGAACTTCTATTCATAAGTCATCTTAAAGAAAGTGAAAAGACAAACTATAAATGGGGAGGAGCTATTTATAACAAGCATAACTGGCCAAGAATCAGGATCTAGGATTTTTTTTATTTTTTCATATGAACTCCTTCAAATCAATAAGAAAAAGGCAATCAAATAGAAAAATACATGATACATGAATAAGATACATGAGCAAGATAACTAAGCAGGAACTTCTCAGAGAAAACACATATAGCAGATACACGCTTGAGGACATGCTCAAATTTATTAGTAACAAGGGAAATGCAAATGAAGACCAGAATGAGAAACCAATTTGCTCTCATCAGATTGGCAAAAATTAAGAAATCTGATAATCTCAACTGTTGGACAGAATGTGAATCAACAGGATTTCCTACACATTTTTGGTGGTGTATAGATTAGAATAATCATTTTAAAATAATTTGGTTTGCAAAGTTTGCCATTCATAGTCCCTCAGGGATAACATTCAAAGTTTTAATGAGTACTACATGGGACTGACCAAGCAGAACAGATCCAGCCAAACCAGATGCTAGCCAATAGTTCTGCTGATGTGTACTGGCTGACTACTAATCTTACATACACTTAAAACTTAGCATTTCACCCCTAGTTATCAATACGTACCCAATGGAACTTCTGCTCATATTTAATCAAGAGACATATACAAAAGTATTCATAGCAAGATTGTTTGTGGTAAGGGAAAGAAAACTAGAAACAACCAAATGCCCATTAACAGAAGAATGGATAAAATAATCATAGAATAGTCACACAATGAAATATTACATACAGCATGCAAAAACATGAATAAATCTAAGTGAATATAACATTGAGGGGTTTTTGAAAAGTCCCAGAAGATTATATATACCATAAAGTGACTAAAACTGAAAAATATTTGGGCCACAGATACATTTGATAAAGCTATAAAAACACAGGGAATGTAAATCACAAATTTGGTAAAAGGCGAAAAATTTATACAATTTGAAGAGAAACCAGAGTATAAATCACAAATTTGGAGAAGAGGAGGCAGAGTTGTAGGATAGGGGAGAATCAGGGAGAGTGCTCTTGTAGCTTGTGAGTTGGGTTGTGGAATTCTAGGCATTTATTACATTCTTTTACAAATATCCACAGATATATACTCATACACAAATAACAGGTCCATGTGCACTGATGACAGTGAACCATAAATCAAGAATTATGATTTATCCAATTCTATGAATCTTAAGTCATTAAAAAATAAAAGACAAAATATGAGCAGAAAACACATTTAAAGAATGACCAAGCAAATAACAAAAGGACCTAAACAGAGCATCTAGAAGTGAAAAATATAACTGAAACATAAAACTCGATGAATTGGTTTTACAGCCAACTGGAAGCAGGTGCTAATTGAATCAATGAACAGAAAGAGAGAGCTGAAAAATACACACAAAAAGCATCCTAGAGAGAGATTGTGAGAGACAAGTTAAGAAAGGAACATGAAACAGCCCAAGTTATATCTAATCCGAAGCCCAAAAGAGAGGGAGAGAATGGGGCAGGAGCAATATGTGGAGAGACAAGGGCTGATTATTTTCCAGAACTGATGAAGATATCAAGCTATGGATGCCCAACAAATTTCAAGTAGAATAATTAAAAGGAAATCGAGACCAGGCACAGTGGCTCACGCCTGTCTTCTCAGCACTCTGGGAGGCCAAGGTGGGCAGATCACTTGAGCCCAGGAGTTTGAGACCAGCCCAGGCAAGAAAGAAAGACCTCGTCTTCATATAAATACAAAAAAAAATTAGCCGGGAGTGGAGGCATGCACCTGCAGTCCCAGCTACATGGAGGTTGAAGTGGGAGGATTGGTTGAGTCTGGAAGGTTAAGGTGGAGCTGCAATGAGCCATGATCGCACCACTGTACTCCAGCCTGGGTGACAGAGTGAGACCATGTCTGGAAAAACACACACACACAGACACAATAATAAGTTCTGGTGGGTTTCTCACACACACACACACACACACAAAACTCAGATTATATATATATAAAATATATATAATATATACATAATATATAATATAATAGATTTTATATAATAGATTATTTATATATTATATAGTATATATTATATAATATATTATAAAATATATAAATAATATATAATATATTATTATATTATATATAATATAACAATATAATATATTATATATATATTATATATATATAATCTAAGCTATCGCAGCCTGTGAGGTCGATGCCTATATCATTAACCTCATCTCTTACCACTATCCCCACACAGTTTAATCATTCTGAAATGGTACTTGGATTTCCACTTCCCTTGAATGTCTCTTATTTCAAATTTCCTACAACTATTTTGGAATTTATACATTCTTTCTGTTCTTTTAATGATTGCTCTAGAAATTTTAGCATATATACTTAACTTATCAAAGTCTGAAGTTAATCAAACTCCAAAATACAAGAAACTTAGACACACCGTAACTCCATTCTTTCCTCTCTCTATATATATACATATACCTACTCACACAGACACACAAAATTGTCATGTTTTAATTCTATCTTTGAAAAACCCACTAGACCTTATTATTACAGTTTTATACACTCAAGATCTACTTACATTTATCTTTTTTTTTTTTTTTTTTTTTTTTGAGACAGAGTGTCTTGCTCTGTCACCCAGGCTAGAGTGCAGTGACGCAATCTCAGCTCATTGCAGCCTCTTCCACCCAGGCTCGAGCAATCCCCACCTCAGCCTCCCAGGTGGCTGGGACTACAGGCACACACCACCATGCCCAGCTAATTCTTGTTTATTTTTCGTAGAGATGAGGTCTCACTATGCTGCCCAGGTTGGTGTTGAACTCCTGGACTCAAGCAATCCTCCTGCCTTATCCTCCTAAAATGCTGGGATTATAGGTGAGACCCACCATTCCCGGCCCTATTAATCCACATATTTACCATTTTCTTTTTTATTATTTCTTGCATCCTAGACTTTCATGCTGAGATATTATAAAATCTCACAAAGGTCTGGGTGCAGGGGCTACTTCTGAGTAGTCCCAGCTACTTGGAAGGTTGAAGCAGGAGGACAGTTTGAGGCTTCAGTGTGATATGATCGTGCCAGTCAATAGCCACTGAACTCCAGACTGGACAACATAGTGAGACCCTATCTAAAAATATAAAAATTAAAAATTTCATGAAGGTAAGCAGAAATCTCAAACTTTCTGAGATGTTTATTTTCTTCTTCTTTTTTTTTTTTTTTTTGATACAAAGTCTTGCTCTGTCACCCAGGCTGAACTGCAATGGCATGATCTCGGCTTACTGCAACCTCCTCCTCCCAGGTTCAAGCAATTCTGCCTCAACCTCCCAAGTAGCTGAGACAACAGGCGCACACCACCATGGCCAGCTGATTTTTGTATTTTTTGTAGAGACGGGTTTTCACCATGTTGCCCAGGCTGGTCTCAAACTCCTGAGCTCAGGTGATCCCCCTGCCTCAGTCTCTGAAAGTTCTGGGATTATAGGCATGAGCCACCATGCCCAGTTAACCTAGAATTTTTGCAAGCAAGCAAAATGTGGAGGCTTTAGGCCATGGCTAGCCCAGCCATAAATCTGTATACTCAGAACCAAACATTCAGGGAAGGGCCTCTCCACAGTGGCAGTTGACTCCAATCATTGCCATGTGCCATTGTTAGTGGAATTGAAATGCTGCTGCTTTGGCTTGATGCCTGAGATTAAAGTTATCTCTTGTGAAATGGAGAGAATGATTTTTCTGTGTTATGCTCAGTTGGAGAAGTCCTGCAGTAAAATTGCTTGAGCTGTTAGTTATATGACTCTTTTTCTCATTGCCATGGACATCCAGGCAGGGACTCCATAACCTCAGGCCCTAATGATTTCACAAGAGTCAAACTCCTGCTGCAACTCCATTCCTGCTGATGTTATCACCACCACCACCACTAGGAACCAATGAAGCAGGAACTCAGCCATGCCACATGCAGGTGGAGTGGGAATTCAGCCATAGCCTGAAGGCCATGGAACTTGGAGGCTGCATTGCATTCAAGGGAGAGGTTTGTGTTTTTGCTCCTTGGAAGTAAGAAAGAGATGCTCCCTTTGAGGAGTATTCAGTGGAAGAGAGGAGGGGGTCATAGTAAGGTTGACTAAATTTTTAGAGATTGGTGGTTTCATTCTTTCAACTCAAACTCATAACCCATGTCTCCCAGGGTGCACATCTACCACCGGAGTGACCAAATTGAAACTACCTCCAGTACCAGCCTCTGTCTTGTATCTAGAACCAGCACTCCGTTCCACTACTTAGGATCTATTGCTAGAGTTGGTTCATGTGCCCAACTCCTTCTATTTATAGTGAGTCTCCCTCACTGACTTCTGATCTCTTTCCCTGCCCTCCGGCTTCTGTTGGGGTCACCCGCAGTCCATAGTCTTATTTGTATATGTCTGAAATAGGTCAGGACTTCTCTTCAGAGATTACTCAGGCCTTGTGTAAATCGTAAATACAAATGGATACAAAGGGAAGAGATTTGCCTAACTTTTCTCCGAAAGACCTGAGCCCTAATTCATACCTAATCATGGCATTCTGTTACATTTATATAATTTAAAGCAGTTTTAGAGGTACATTTTTAAAGTACATTTTTTCATTTCTAATGAATTAAATGTTTTAAAATTTAAATAGCTTTATTAAATTGTAATTGCATTGTATGCGTATATAGATGTGTATATATCTACATACAGTGCATAAATTAGAAGTGTACGATTTGATAAATATGTCACAAAGTAAACGTATGCCTGTCACCAACCCTGATCACGAAACAGAACATTATCAGTATTCATGTATATGTTCAAGTTAAGAAGGACTCGGTGGTAGGAGAAAGAAGAGCCCAAGATCATCCCAGAGTTTGGTTTGGATGACTGAGTGGATTGTGGTGCCATTCACTAAAATAAGAAACACAGGAGAGAAAGGAGGTATGGAGGAGAAAATTATAAGTTTGATTTTAAACATGAGTTGAAGATGCCTATGGAACACACAAAATAATATTTCTAGTACTCAGTTGGAATTATGGGATTAAAACTCCAGAGAAATGTTGGGGCTGGATAGGTAGGTTTGATGACAAGCACATTTTTGTGCTTCTCCCACACTTGAGAGAGAAATTTTTAATACCGAAGTATTGACATTCTTGGGATGTTTCAATGCTTTAGGAAATGTGCTTAACCTCTCTATCCCCAATCTCCTCATCTGTAAAATTGGGATAATCATGGTACCTACCTACTTTACAGAATTCTTTTTTTTTTTTTTTTTTTTTTAGACAGGGTTTCGCTCTTGTTGCCCAGGCTGGAGTGCAATGGCACGATCTCAGCTCACTGCAACCTCCGCCTCCTGGGTTCAAGTGATTCTCCTGCCTCAGCCTCCCAGGTAGCTGGGATTACAGGCATGCATCACCACACCCAGCTAATTTTTGCATTTTTAGCAGAGACGGGGTTTTACCATGTTGGCCCGGCTGGTCTCAAACTCCGGACCTCAAGTGATCCACCCGCCTTAGCCTTCCAAGGTGCTGGGGTAACAGGTGTGAGCCACCATGCCCAGCTAATTTCTGTATTTTTATTAGCAATGGGGTTTCACCATGTTGGTCAGGCTGGTCTCAAACTTCTGACCTCAGGTGATCCACCCACCTCGGCCTCCCAACATGCTGGGATTACAGGCGTGAGCCACCGCATCCAGACTTAACAGAATCCTTATGAGTAAATACTGAGTATTTAATGAGTAAATAAATGTAAAATGCTTAGAACAATGCCTGGCACATAGGAAACACTCAGTAAATGTTAGTCACTCTTGCCTATGGGGACAACAGAACTAAATATTTGAAATGAGAAGTGCTCTCAATATCGGGATATTTACAACTGCTTACTACAAACAGGTGTTAGGGAAAAAACCAGATGAACCCAGCCAGTAGCCTCTTTGAATTGAAGCAAAAAGAGTCTGTCTCTGGTCCCTGTGCTTTAGAGGGCCTTACATCACACACACACATACACATACACACCACAATTTATTAAAGAACACATGGATATCTGTCTCTCTAAATCCAGAGCTGTTGAAATTGTATTTAATAATTATATCTTTAAAAGGCTTAAAAATAGCAACAATTGAGAGTATTAAATATAAACTTTGATATAAAACGTTGGCATGATATTCTTAAAAGAATAATGTTATGTTTTGATATTTAGCCAACAAAAGCACATTATTTCCAGGAAAGAAAAATATCTATTTTCTAGGTTCAGTAGAAAATATTTTGAAATTTGATGATAGAATGGACAAACATGTAAAATGGATAAAAAAGTAATGATAAACAATCACTGTCTGAGATGGCGAGTTCAAAATGAAATTAATAATTTAACAGGCAACATATTGAAAGAAGAAATAACAGTCAGCCCTCTGTATCCATGGTTCTGCGTCCAAGGATTGAACCAACCAGGGATCGAAAATATTCAGGAAAGAAATGAATGGTTGTGTCTGCACTGAACAAACACAGACTTTTTTCCTTGTCATTATTACTTAAACAATACAATATAACAATTATTGGCCGGGCGCGGTGGCTCAAGCCTGTAATCCCAGCACTTTGGGAGGCCGAGACCGGTGGATCATGAGGTCAGGAGATCGAGACCATCCTGGCTAACATGGTGAAACCCCGTCTCTACTAAAAAAAATACAAAAAACTAGCTGGGCGAGGTGGCGGGCGCCTGTTGTCCCAGCTACTCGGGAGGCTGAGGCAGGGTAAACCCGGGAGGCGGAGCTTGCAGTGAGCTGAGATCTGGCCACTGCACTCCAGCCTGGGCGACAGAGCGAGACTCTATCTCAAAAAAAAAAAATAAAAAAAAAAAAAATAAAAAAAAAATTATTTATATAACATTTACCTTGCATTAGATATTATAAGTAATCTGGAGATGATTTAAAGTATACAGGAGGATGTGCCTAGGTTATATGCAAATACTATGCCATTTAATATCAGGGACTTTTGTATTTGCAGATTTTGATATCCAAGAAGGTTCTGGAACCAGCCTCCCATGGATACCAAGGAACCACTGCATACATAAAATTTCAAAATGTAACTATTACTCCATTCAACTAGATTGTGCAGGAACCAGAGTCATGTTGAACAACTAACTTTAATATATATAATGTGAACTACCAGAAGAAAATACGGAAGTCAAAAATAATTAGCACATCATTAGTTTTATGCTTGCTATAAGAAGTACAAGATTTTTTTAAATTGGGATGTAATTTATAGTGTAACAAAGTGCACAAATCTTGAGTGTACAGAGCCACTGTTACATATGTAATTTCCATCAGATAAAGATACAGAAATTTTCAGTACCCCATAATGTCTCCCTTATGCACTATACCAGCTAACACCTCTCAAGAAATATTATCACTGTTCTGAACTCTATTATCACACAATATTTTACCTGAACTTTATATAAAAAGAGAACCCAAAGAGTGTAATTTTTCATGTCTTTTTTTGCTCAACTTTATGTCTGTGTGGTTCACCCATGTTACTGCATCCAGTTAATTCTTTGTCATTGCTGTGTAGTATTCCAGATACAACTATATCATAATGTATTCATTCTACTGTTGAGTAACATTTGGTTCACTTCAAATTCGTGGCTATTACTATTAATGCTGCTATGAGTATACTACATACCTGTCTTTTAGTGGACATATGCATTCATTTCTCTTGGGTATACACTCAGCCCAGGAGCTGAGTTGCCCAGTCATGCATTATATGTTTGCTTAGCTTTAGTAGATGCTGCCAAGTAGTTTTCTAAATTGTTGATGGAAATTTATACTCACATAAGCAATATATGAGACTCCTAGCTTCTCTGTATCTTCACCAAGTCTTAGATTTGTCAGTCTATTCACTTTAGCCATTCTAAAATTAGATGGAGATGAGGTGGTACCTAATGGTAGTTTTAATTTGCCTGTACTTGATAGATAATGACGTTGAACACTTTTAGAAATGTTGATTAGCCATTTGGATATCTTCTTCTGCGAAATGCCTATCCAAGTCTTTTGATCTTTTTGAAACTTATGTTGTCAGTCTTTTTAAAAAACTGCTCTGAAAGGTTTCATGATATAGTCCAGTTATGAGTTCTTTTTCCAAAATATGTATTGCAAACATTCTCTCCCAAGTTGCGGTTTGCCTTTATACTGTCTTAAGTTTGTGATTTGTTGAGAAGATTTTTATTTTAATGAAGTCAATTACCAGTCTTTCTTTTAGTTTTTCTTATGTCCTGTTTCAGAAATCTTTGCCTGGCCAGGCACGGTGGCTTACGCCTGTAATCCCAGCACTTTGGGAGGCTGGGGCAGGCGTATCACCTGAGGTTGGGAGTTTGAGACCAACCTGACCAACATGGAGAAACCCTGTCTCTACTAAAAACTACAAAATTAGCCGGGCGTGGTGGTGCATGCCTGTAATCCCAGCTACTAGGGAGGCTGAGGTAGGAGAATCACTTGAACCCGGGAGGCGGAGGTTGCAGTGAGCCGAGACGGAGCCATTGCACTCTAGCCTGGGCAACAAGAGCAAAACTCCATCTCAAAAAAAAAAAGAAAAAAAGAAATAAATCTTTGCCTACCTAAAGGTTGTAAAGATATTCTTCCACGGTTTATTTTGAAAGCTTTGTCCTTTTACACATACATCTATGCTCCATACCCAATTATATGGATGATGTAAGGTAGGGATATGGTTCATTTTTTTCTCTATCATGTATTTAAAGATCTTCCTCCTCCCACTAAATTGTGGTGGGACCTTAGTAATAAATCAGAGGATAGTATATGTGGGGGTCTGTTTCTTCCTCTCTATTCTGTTCCATGGGCTATTTGTCTGTTATTGAATCAATTACATACTCTTGTTTTTGGGGTTTTTTTTGTTTGTTTGTTTTTGTTTTTTTGAGATGAAGTCTTGCTCTTGTCAACCAGGCTGGAGTACAGTGGCACGATCTCAGCTCACTGCAACCTCCGCCTCCCGGGTTCAAGCGATTCTCCTGCCTCAGCCTTCCGAGCAGCTGGGATTACAGGCCCACACCACCAAGCCCTGCTAATTTTTGTATTTTTTTTAGTAGAGATGGGGTTTCACCACGTTGACCTGATTGGTCTTGAACTCATGACCTTGTGATCCGCCCGCCTCGGCCTCCCAAAGTGCTGGGATTACAGGCGTGAGCCACCGCGCCCAGCTTAATTACATACTCTTAAAGCAATACATGTCTTGACTTCCGCTTTGGGCAATGATGGAGTAATAGGGCCCATGCTTACCCTTCTACCCAAATAACTAGGAAACATGACAAAATATAAGAAACTATTTTTTTCATACATCAGACAAATAGTACAAAACTGTGAACTTGAGAAAAGGAAAATAAGCATAGTAAGCCCTATGAATCCTAAACTTTCTACTTGAGGATACATTCTGGACCATGGTGCAGGATAACAGATCCCAGCAGAGTACGGAAGTCTTGTTTAGTTGAGAAGAACAGAAACTGTCTCTCATGGAGCCTACAGTAGTTGCAAGTAGCAGGGCAGAGTTATAAATAAGAAGAACTCTATAGAAAAGGAGCTTCTGAAATCTGTTTAGGGGTCCTCTTAGTTTATGTCAAAGTCTAAGCCATGCATGAAAGGGTGAACACCACAAAGCTAGATAAAGAACATGTAGAGAGTTGTAAAGTGGAAATTTATCACAGCTCACACAAGGTTAGGAGACATTCAAGCTCTGACCAGCCAGAGTGAAGAGTCTTCATTGAACACCCTTGGCATTTAGTAAAGAATAGAAGGGTAATATATTAGTAGTAGAGACAAATTATCTGTAGATCTGGCTGAGTACAGTGGCTCAAGCCTGTAATCCCAGCATTTGGGGAGGCCAAGATGGGTGGATCACTTGAGGCCAGGAGTTTGAGACCAGCCTGGCCAATACAACGAAAGCGCATCTCTACTAAAAATACAAAGCTTAGCCGAGTGTGGTGGTGCATACCTGTAGTCCCAGCTACTCAGAAGGCTGAGGCATGAGAATCACTTGAATCCGGGAGTTGGAGGTTGCAGTAAGCCAAGATGCTGCCACTGTGCTCCAGCCTGTCTGGGCAACAGAGGGAGACTCTGCCTCAAAACAAACAAACAAACAAAAATCTGCAGAGTAGAGACCATTCCGGACCATCTCTCATAAAACTTAAAAACAAGTCTCAATCCTCAATATCAAGAGGATCAATATGATCTTAAAGTAGTTTCGCTGCCTCACAGGACAAATCCCAAAGTTCTTTAGAGAAAGACACTAAAATTCTGTAACATACATTTCACAATGCCCAACATCCAATCCAAAAATAACAGATACACCAAGAAACAGCAAAATGGGATCCATAAACAAAAGAAAAAATAGTCAATAAAAACAAACATCAGAAATGTGAAAGATTATGGAACTAGAAAACAAAATAGCTATCATAGATATATTTAATATATTCAGGAATTTGAAGAAAAATATGAATATAGTGAAAAGAGAAATGGAAGATTTAAAAATTACTAAGCCAGGCATGGTGACTCACACGTGTAATCCCAGCACTTTGGGAGGCCAAGGCAGGTGGATCACCTGAAGTCAGGAGTTCAAGACCAGGCTGGCCAACATGGTGAAACCCCGTCTCTACTAAAAATACAAAAATTAGCCAGGTGTGGTGGTGGGCACCTGTAACCCCAGCTACTTGGGAGGATGAGACAGGAGAATACTTGAACCTGGGAGGTGGAGGTTGCAGTGAGCTAGGATTACGCCACTGTACTCCAGTCTGGGCAACAGAGTGAGACTCTTTTCAAAAATAAATAAATAAATAAATAAATGGAACTTCTAGGTATGAAAAATACAACATGAAAAAAAAATCACTGGATGGAATTATTAGCAAATTAGAAATTGGAGAAAAAAAAATCAGTGACACAATAACAACTATTCAAAATGAAGAACAGAGAGAGGAAAAAAGGTGGGAAAAATAAACAGAGACTCAATGGAACAATTTCAAGTGGTTGAATATATTTGTAATTGGAGTCACAGGAAAACAGAAGGAGGAAGACAAAAATACTATTTTAAGAAACAATCCAAAATTTGTCCAAATATGGTGAAACCTCTAAAGTCATTGATCCACAAAGCCCAAAGAACCCAGAGCAGCATAAACACCAAAAAAAGCACATAAAGGCGTATCATACTAAAATTCCTAAAAAGTGGTGATAAAGGGAAAATATTAACAGCAACTAGGATAAAACACAAAATACGAATAAGAGAAACACAAATACGGATGGAAGCAAATTTCTTATCAGAAACACAGCAAGTTCCAGAAGACAAGGAATAACATCTTGAAAGTACTGAACAGAAAACAAAAGCAAAAAAACTTCGTCAACCGAGAACTCTATATGCAGAGAAGATACTCTTCTAAAATGAAGAAAAATGAGTGAATTTATGGTATGTAAATTACACTTAGATAATGCTGTTTTGAAAATCAAGAAAAGCTAAAGTTTGTTTCAGACCAAAATAAACTGAGATAATTCACAGTCACCAGGCTTGCACTTGCAGAGATATTAAAGGAAATTCTTAAGGTAGAAGAAAAACGATCCTAGATGAAAACATGGATCTACACGAAGGAATAAAAAGTGCTGGAAACAGTGCCTATGAAAACATTTTTATTATTTTTTAAAGTCTGTAAACCATAATTGATGGAGGGGACATGGGGAGTTATTGTTCAGCGGTGTAGAGTTTCAGTCACGCACAATAGGGAGGTTCTGGGGATTTGCTGCACAACAAAGTGCATGTAGTTGAGAATATTGTAGTTCACACCTGGAAATTGTTGGGAGGGTGAATTGTATGCTATGTGGTTTTTTTCTGCTATGATAAAAAAAAAACATAACTGATGTTTAAAGAAAAGATAGTAATAATTTGTTATTGGAGTTTATAACATATGTAGAAAACAAATGCATGGCAACACTAGTACAAAGGATGGGAGGGAGGGCACAGAAGTACACTCTTGTGAAGTTCTCATATAATAGGTGAAATGTGAAGTAGAATAATATTATTTCAAAGTTAATAGAAATAAGTTACAATCCTAGAACAACCACTAAATAAACAAAACGAAGAATATAGCTAATAAGCCAGTAGTGAGTGCAGATTAACCTCCATCTCCTGGGTTCATGCGATTCTTATGTCTCAGTCTCTTGAGTAGCTGGGACTATAGGCAGGCACCACCACTCCCTGTTATTTATTTTTGTTTATTTATTTATTGCATTTTTAGTAGAGATGAGGATTTGCCACATTGCCCAGGGTTGTCTTGAACTCCTGAACTCAGGCAATCTGCCCACCTCGGCCTCCCAAAGTGCCAGGATTACAGGCATGAGCCATATTTATTTATTTATTGGAGCTTTATCATCCAAGCTGAAGTGCAGTGGCACAATCATGGCTCACTGCAGCCTCAGCTTCCCGAGGCTCAAGTGATCCTCCCACCTCAGCCTCCCCTGTAGCTGGGACTATAGGCACATGCCACCACACTTAGCTAATTTTTGTATTTTTTTTGTAGAGATGAGTTTTACCATGTTGCTCAGCCTGGTCTTGAACCCCTGGCCTCAAGTGATCCTCCTACCCTGGCCTCCCAAAGTGCTGGGATTACAGATGTGAGCCACCAAGCCCAGCCAATTGTCCAGGCCTGGCACAGTGGCTCATGCCTGTTAATTCCAACACTTTGGGAAGCCCAGGTGGGCAGATCACTTAAGGCTAGAAGTTTGGGACCAGCCTGACCAACATGGCAAAACCCCATCTCTACTAAAAATACAAAAATTAGCCAGATATGGTGGTGGCACCTGTAGTCTCAGCTACTTGGGAGGCCAAGACACAAGAATCGCTTGAACCTGGGAGGTGGAGGTTGCAGTGAGCCGAGATCGCACACTACACTCCAGAAAGCAAGATCCTGTCTCAAAATAAAAATAAAAATAAAAATAAAGAGAGACAGGCTAAAAGTAAAAGGATTAAAAAGATACAGCATACAACAAAATAAAGTGAAGTGACTATATTAGTATCTACCAAAGTAGACTTCAGAACAAGGACTGTTACCAGTGATAAAGAGCTACATTTCATAATAGTAAGGAGTCGATTAAACAAGAGGGCATAATAACTCTAAATTCACATTCATCTAATAAAGGAGCTTTCAGCAGCATAAAGCAAAAACTGAGAGAAGAGAAAAACAATAGACATATCTGCAATTATAGTTAGAAATTTCAATACTCCTCTCTCAGTAATTGATACAACAAGGAGACAAAAATTAGTAAATACGTAGAAGACTTGAAAATTATCAACCAACCTGACCTAACTGACATTAATAGAACACTCTACCAACACAGAAGAATAAATATTTTTCTCAAGTGCACAGGGAACGTACAACAAAATAGATCATACGCTGAGCCACAAAATAAATCTCAATAAATTCAAAAGGATTTCAATCATACAGAATGTGTTCTCTGGCCATAACAAAATTACATTAAAAGTAAAAAACAGCCATATATGCAAATAACTCGTGTCTAGGAATTAACAAAGTTCTAAATAATTCATGGTGAAAGAAAATATCACAAGAGAAATTAGAAAATATTTAAAACTGAATAATAATGAAAGCACAATATATCAAAATGTATAAGGGCATGGCTAAAGTCGTGCTTAGCAAAGAATGTATACTTTTTTTTTTTTTTTTTTTTTAAAGACAGTCTTGCTCTGCTGCCCAGGCTGGAGTGCAATGGTGTGATCTCAGCTCACTGCAACCTCCACCTCCTGGATTCAAGCGATTCTCCTGCCTCAGTGCCTGGGATTACAGGTGTCTGCCACCACGCCTGGTTGATTTTTGTATTTTTAGTAGAGACAGGGTTTCATCACGCTGGCCAGGCTGGTATTGAACTCCCGACCTCAGGCGATCCACCTGCCTCGACTTCCCAAAGTGCTGGGATTACAGGTGTGAGCCATCGTGCCTGGCCAAGGTATACTTCTAAATGCTGACATTAGAAAAGAAAAAAGTCAAAAATCAATAAGACTCCACCTTCAGAAAAAAGGAAGCATATATTAAACTCAAAGAGAGTTTCCTTCTACTTATTAGTAGAAAGAAAGAAATAATGAAGATAAGAGCAAAATTTAAAAAGTAGAAAACAAATAATAGAAAAAATTGCTGGGCGCGGTGGCACGTGCCTGTAATCCCAGCTACTTAGGAGGCTGAGGCAGGAGAATTGCTTGAACCCAGGAGGTGGAGGTTGCAGTGAGCCAAGGCCAGCCATTCCAGCCTGGGTGACAGAGCGAGACCGTGTCTCAAAAAAAAAAAAAAGGAAAAAGAAAAAAATCAATGAAACTTAAAGCTGTTATTTAAAAGGTCAATAAAATTTATAAACCTTTAATTTAAAAAAGACACGATTTATTGATGTCAGATATGAAAGTGGAAACATCATGATCCTACAGATATTAAAGTGATAAGATAATCTTATGGCAATTTTATCTAATAAATTCAATAATTTGGATGTAATTGACAAATTCAATGGAAGAGACAAACAGCTAATACTGACTGGAGAAAAAACAAAAAACTTCAATAGCTCTATATTCTTGAAGAAACTGGGCCAGGCACAGTGCCTCACACCTGTAATCCCAGCACTTTGGGAGGCTGAGGTGGGAGGATCACTTGAGTTTGAGACCAGCCTGGGCAACACAGGGAGACCTTATCACTACAAAAATAAAAATAAAAATAAAAATAAAAATAAAAATAAAAAACTAGCCAGGTGCAGTGACACATGCCTGTGGTCCCAGCTACTCAGAAGGCTGAGGTGGGAGCATCACTTGAGCCTGGGGGGTCGAGGCTGCAATGAGCCATGATTGCAACACTGCACTCCAGCTTGGGCAACAAAGTGAGATCCCATTTCAAAAAAAAAAATTGATTTTCTAATTAAAGCCTTCCCATAAAGAAACCTCTCAACCCAGATGAATTCTGGTGAATTCTATCATTGTTCCATCCAGCTGAACCCACAGCTAGACTTTCCCCAAAAGCAATGGCAGGGGAATTCCTTCAAGGGCCTACTCCAGAACTTCTGGATATGGGGATGGTTCAAATTCCAAAGAAAGAGGCACTAAACACCAGGGTGATCAGTCCAAAACATGTATTAGGGCAATTTATAGCCCGATGCAGCGATCATTGCATTGAATAGTGAGTGAAAGAGAGGTTCTGCCTAAGTATGTCTGCAAGGAGGGGATCAGCTTATGGAGTTGATATGAGGGTTTAAGGAATTTAGCTCAGAGTGAGAGCTAGTTTTTTCTACATGTTTAGCAATGTGTATTTCAGGCAACAACCTAAACAATTTTATCAGTGTCTGGGAATATTCAAGGCCCAGGTTTGGGTTCAAGCCTGCGTGATAAAACATGCAGCTGGCCAGGGCACAGAGCAGACAAGGCACTCTGTGTTTCTCCGTCTGAACAAGAAAAAAAATGGGGAGAACTGAGAGATCCTAGAAACATCAAAGAAGAAATAATACGTTCTACACAAAACGTTTTCAGAAAACAGTTAAGAACACTTCCCGACTTGTGTATAAGATCAGCATTACCGTGTTACCAAGGTCATACAAAGACCTCTCAAGAACAGAAAGCTATTGGTCAATATACCTCAAGAATATAAATACAAAAAGTCCACAACAAATATTAGCAAACTGAATCAAGCATGAAATTTAAACATATGTCTTGATATCTGGAAGTGTAAGTATTCCAAATTAGTTCTACTGTCAAGACTGCCTTGGCTATTCTAGGTCCTTTATATTTCTATATGAATTTTAGAATTGGCTTGTCAATTTCCACAAAAATAACCCTGTTTGGATTGTTACTGAGATTGTATTAAATCTATGGATCAATTTGAGGGGTACTGGCATTTCAAAAACATTGAGACTTCCAATTCATAAGCATGGTATATCCATTTATATAAATCTTCTTTAAGAATATCTTAAACATTTTGTAGTTTGCAGTTTATAAGTCAAGAACATCTTTCATTGACTTTGTTCATAGGATTTGTGTGTGTGTTTGTCTGTGTATGAGTGCATACACTATAGCGACTGATATTATTTTATTTTGTTTCCTAATTGTATGCTTCAATGTAGATATACCATTGTTTTTGCACATTGATCTTATATATAGTGACCTTGGTAAATTCATTTTTAAATTCTAATAGTCAATTCTTTGGATTTGTACAGAATTATCTACAAATATTGATAGCTTTATTTCTTCCATTCCCATCTTTTTAATATTTATTTCTTTTTCTTTATTGCACCAAGCAACCAAACTAAACCTTCATAGGCACATAATAGTCAAACAGCTGAAATCCAAAGACAGTAGGAAATCTTAAAATCATACAGAAGAAAATACACATTTCAGTCAAAGGAGCAATAAAATTGATAAATATTTTTCCAAAGAAAGTATGCAAGCTAGAAGACAACATAATGACATCTTTAAAGTGTTGAGGGGGGAAAAAACTGGAAACCTAGAAAAAATTATTAAGGTAAAAAGATCAGGTGAGATGGTTCATGCCTGTAATCCCAACACTCTGGGAGGCTGAGGCAGGAGGATTCCTTGAGGCCAGGAGTTCAAGATCAATCTGGGAAACATAACGAGACCTCATCTCTATAGAAAATTTAAAAATTAGCCAGGGAGATAACATATACCTATAGTCCCAGCTGCTCAGGAGGTTGAGGCAGGAGGATTGCTCCTGCCCAGGAGTTTGGGTGGGATTGGACAATGATCACACCACCGCACTCCAGCCTGGGTAACAGAATAAGTGAGACTCTGTCTCCAAATAAATAAATAATTAAGGTGAAATAAAAAATTTTTCAGAGCTAGGCTGGCTGCAGTGGCTCATGCCTGTAATCCCAGCACTTTGGGAGGCCAAGGCGGGCAGATCACAAGGTCAGGAGTTTGAGACAAGCCTGGCCAATATGGTGAAACCCTGTCTCTACCAAAAATACAAAAATTAGCTGGGCATGATAGCATGCACCTGTAGTCCCAGCTACTTGGGAGGCTGAGGCAGAAGAATCGCTTGAACCTGGGAGGCAGAGGTCGTAGTGAGCCAAGATCGCGCCACTGCACCCAGTATCGCCTGGGTGATAGGGCGAGACTCTATCTCAAAAAAAAAAAAAAAAAAATCAGAGCTGAGACTAGTCTTCATTAATAGATCTGTGATACAATAAAAACTAAGGTAGACAATAATAAATCAATATTGTAATATCTAGGGTAAATATTGAAGGAATTATAAAAGAACGTATAACAAAAGAGTTAATAGAATTGAGAAAAATTTAAGAATATCTGATTAATTCAAAAGAAGACAAGAAAAATATATAAAAGAACAACAAAAAGGTGAGACGAAGAGAAAACAAATAGCAAGATGGTAGATTTAAACCAAAGCATATTAGTAACTACACTAAATGTAAATGAACTGAACAATCAAATTAAGAGATAATGTTGGTCTCATTAGATAAAAAACACCAACTATTTGGTTTTTATGAGATTCACTTTACATAAAATGAGGCAGAAAGGTTGAAAATAAACCATGGAAAGGCTCTATATGATAAAGTATATTGCTCCCGGCAAGGGCTTTCATACTGCTTTTTCATAACATAGCAGAAAATCAGAATGGGAAGCGAACACATGCACAAGAGACCAAACTCTGTGCACTCTGTAACCAGCCACTCTCGGTCAGGCGCGGTGGCTCATGCCTGTAATCCTAGCATTTTGGGAGGCCGAGGCAGGCAGATCACTTGAGGTCAGGAGTTCGAGACCAGCCTGGCCAACATGGTGAAACCCCAGTCTCTACTAAAAATACAAAAATTAGCCAGGCATGGTGGCCCACACGTAATCCCCGCTACTCGGGAGGCGGAAGCAGGAGAATTGCTTGAACCAGGGAGGCAGAGGTTGCAGTGAGCTGAGATTGCACCACTGCAGTCCAGCCTGAGCGACAGAGACTCCATCTCAAAACAAAAACAACAAACAAGCCACTCTCACGGTAACGGATCCAGTCCTGAAAGAGCTGCTAATGCAGAGTTCCCAGGACCCAAACACCTCATAAAGTTCCCACAACTTCTCAACACTGTTACACTGGGAACTAGGTCTTCAATACATACATTTTGGGAGACAAATCATATTAAACCATAGCAATGCCTTTCATCAGTTTTGAAAAGTTCTTGGCTTTCATTTATTTAAATATGCCCTCTGCCCCATCTCTCCTCTCTTCTGGCACTACATTTACAAGCATAATGGAATTTTGATTGATCCCACATGTCTTTTATGACCTAAACTTAAAATAATAATAATAATAATAATGCTTGGCTTGGCATGCTGGCTTATGCCTGTAATCCCAGCACTTTGGGAGGCCAAAGCAGGCGGATCACTTGAGGCCAGGGTTGGAGACCAGCCTGAACAACATGGCCAAACTCGTCTATACAAACAATTAGCCAGTATTGGGTACTAGGCTTAATACCTTAATGATGAAATAATCTGTACAACAAACTCCCGTGACATGAGTTTACCTACAGAACAAACCTTCATATGTGCCCCCAAACCTAAAATAAAAGTTAAAAAAATAAATTAGCTGGGCATGGTAGCTCACACCTGTGGTCTTGGCTGCTCAGGAGGCTGAAGTGGGAGGATCACCTGAGCCAGGAGGTCAAAGCTGCAGTGAACTGTGATCGCACCACTGCACTCCAGCTAGGGGACCAGAGTGAGACCCTGTCTCAATAAATAAATCAATACATATAAAATAAACAAACAAACAAATAAATGTATTCTTAATTCGCTTTACATTCTGTTTGGATATTTTCTAATGACCTGTCTTCAAGTTGGCTAATTTTATTACCTACATTGAGTCCTCTCTTAAATCCATTCAAGGAATTCTAAATTTCAGATAGTGTATTTTTTAGTTCTGAATGTCCATTTGGTCCTTTTTTTTTTTTTTTTTTTTTGGAAAAAGGCGAAGCTCAGTCTTATTTTTTGGTTTTTCGGCAAATGGTGCTACCTGGGGAGTTTAGACAAAGATGGGCTGTAGGCTTAGTTTGGAAGTCCAACTCTGACCAGTCATTGTCAATCACAATCCTTGCCAAGAAGTAGTGTTAGAAGGGGACCCTTCTAGCAAACAACATTCTCTGTTTCATTTGCAATGGAAATCTGTAAGCATTTATTTTAGCAGGGGGTATAAGCTGCTGTTCCCATTTGCTTAAGTTTGTCCCACCTTGTGATAACATCAGGCTTTTCGGAATGGCCATTCCCCTGAATTAGCCAGAGGAATCTATTTGTTCAGCACAGCCTCTTGTTTTAGTTAAAATTCACAATGCAGAAGATAAATTATAGCACAGAATCTCAAACGTCTCCACTTCTGACATTTGTGCTGCTAATTAGTTTCTGCTCATTGTTACATTCCATCTTCTCTGTTTTACTTTGGAAAAAAATACATAAATGTAAATACATTTTCACATATTCAGAGTTCCATTTCAATATTCAGAAGAAGTATAGTTTCAGTGTCTGTCCTGAGCATGTGACAAGTGTTTAGATGCCACATTTCATATTCAATCACATTGTGTTTTATTTCTACAGTACCATAGAAGCAAATCTGCTCAAACAAAGCCCAATTAAAAACAAAATCTTACTTGGGAGGCTGAGGGGGGAGGATTGCTTGAGCCCAGGAGGTCGAGGCTGCAGTGAGCCATGATCACACCCACCACTGCACTCTGGCCTGGGCAACAGAGCGAGACCAAAAAAAAAAAAAAAAAAAAAAAAAAATTCCAGCATGAAACTGGAGGTTAAAAAAAAAAATCAAAACAATGAGCATTTTATCTCCAAACATCAGTTCTATCCCATTTGTAAGAATTATCACTACTACCAATTGACCCCTGATATATCCAAGCACTATATGAAATGCCTTATGGATGCTGCCTCCTCCTTTACACCTGGGAAAAACCAAGCATGTGGAAGAGCAACACTTTGCTAAGAGTCTATAGTTGGAGCATGATGGAGCTGAGATTTTATCCTAGGTGTCTCTAACTCCAGATCCCATGCTTTTTCCCATCTGTATTCCAGGCTTTCATCATGCCTTAATTTCCAAGCAAAATTTGACAATCCAAGCAAAATGATTTTAATTAATTGGAATATTAGACTTTGCATTTTCTTTCAAACCAAAATGATACCTAATTTTTTCTCAGCTGACATTTTTACAAAGACAGTTTTCTCCTAATGGTTTCCCCTTGTCTCTGAAAACTGCTGCTGTACTTAGAGTGTTCAAGGGTAACCTACCCCACCTCTAATTTCCTTTAATGCCCCAGGATAAAAGCCCTGACAGCTTACAGGATGTCGGGAGGTCCTGGACCACTCATCCTCCTGAATGGCTGAAGCCAATAAAATAATGTGATAGTAGACTTTTCTTACTTTGTTTCCATCAGTGTTGAAATGCTAGTGATTCCTTCTTCCCAGATATCTCTGGTGACATTTTACCATGTAACATAAATTATTAATGTTTATTGATAGATTTGCTTCTAGCAAGAGGTCCATTAATTTGTTGTACTTTATAGGGTTTGGACTGAGAGAAATTATACAATATTGAATTCTGCTTATTAGCTGTTATTCTATTGTAAAAGAATCCCACATCCTGTCAATGTTATCTTACCTATAGTTCTCAAATCAATAGTTTTATTCCTTTTTATGAATTCCAATTGTTAAAAAATATCCATTTTTCACTCATTTGTTGATATTTTCCTCTATTTTAAAACCACTTTAATTATCATTATATCATTACATTATTATAATTATTTAAGTATAATTTGTGTTTTTTTTAATAGTTTGGGTTTTTGGGTTTTTTTTGTTCTTTTTGTTTTTTTTTGTTTTTGAGACTGTCTCTCTCTGTTGCCCAGGCTGGAGTGCCGTGGTGCAACCACAGCTCAAGTGATCCTCCCACCTCAGCTTCCTGAGTGGCTGGGACCACAGGCGTGCACCACCACCACATCCAGCTAATTTTTAGACGTTTTTCATAGAGACAGGGATCTCACCATATTGCCCAGGCTGGTCTCAAACTCCGGGGTTCAAGTGATTCTCCCACCTTGGCCTCCCAAAGTGCTGGGATTATATGTGTGAGCCACCATGCTCAGCCTATAATTATTTAATTACAGTTACTTAAAGTCCTTGTCTTATTACTTCAACATCTGGATCATTTATGAGTCTGTTTCTATTGTCTCTCTATTCTCTTGATTATCAGCCACATTTTCCTGCATCTTTGGATATCTAGTGACTTTCTATTTAAAAAGAGCTGCAGAGACCTGTATATGAAAGACCTGTAGAGGTTCTGTATGGTATTTCCCACCAAGTTCCAGCTTTCCTCTGTTAGGCAGATAGAATGATGGACTGATCACCTCAATCCAATCAGGAGTTAACTGAGGCAGAGCTGGGCTGCAGTTTTAATATGATGCAGTCCATGGCTGGGCGCAGTGGCTCATGCCTGTAATCCCAACACTTTGGGAGGCCGAGGTGGGAGGATCTCTTGAAGCCAGGAGTTCGAGATCAGCCTGGCCAACATGGTGAAGCCCTGTCTCTACGAAAAATACAAAAATTAGCCAGGTGTGGTGGTGCATACCTGCAGTCCCAACTCGGGAGGCTGAGGCAGGAGAATTGCTTGAATTGCTTGAACCCAGGAGACGGAGGTTGCAGTGAGTCAAGATCACACCACTGCATTCCAGCCTGGGCAACAGAATGAGACTCTGTCTCAAAAAAATGTAGATAGATAGATAGATAGATAGATAGATAGATAGATAGATAGATAGATGGATGCAGTCCACCTGCATTGCATTCCTGTTTTCATGTGAGGGCTTTCTAGGTTTTTGATTGAAAGTCTTGTGGCTCTCTGTCTCCTCAACCCTGTTGGCCTACAGAAGATTCCCTTGGAAGGTTCTGAGCTTAGAACTTTAGCCTTTTTCCCAAGCTCCTCTTCACCTCACAGCTATAAACTGGCTAATTTTTTGAGGGGGATACCATCATGTTTTTGTATCAGGCCTCATTCCTCTAGTTGGACTTTGTGTTCTAAGCATTTCAAGATTAGGGGGGATTTCACCCTGGCTTTTAGAAGCCCTCAACCTAGCTTTCCAGGCTTCCACACTCAGTCTCAGGACCTGGAAAATGTCATATGGCTATAACCAGCTGTGTTGTTGTTGTTGTTTGAGATGGATTTTTGCTCTTGTCTCCCAGGCTGGAGTACAACGGTGCGATCTGAGCTCACTGCAACCTCCACCTCCCAGGTTCAAGCAATTTTCCTGCTTCAGTCTCCCAAGTAGCTGGGATTACAGGCATGTGTCACTATGTCTGGCTAATTTTTGTATTTTTAGTAGAGATGGGGTTTCACCATGTTGGTTAGGCTAGTCTTGAACTCCTGACTTCAAGTGATCCACCTGCCTTGGCCTCTCAAAGTGCTGGAATTACAGGCATGAGCCACCATGCCAGCAAGCTGTGTTTTTTGAGACCCCAACTTTTCACAACAGCCCCACTTAACTACCAAAAGTCTTGCAATTGTAGAAGCCCTCTGTACGAATTAAGCCCGATACTCAGTTCATACATAGAACAAGCAAATGTTCCCAGGAAGAAAACATCCCATGACCATCAGCTCAACTCAGAAGGGATACTCCCTGTCTGAGTTCCAATTCTAGTCATTGTTGCTTCCACAGCTCTCCAGTATCTTAAAGATATGATTTTTGTCATTTATTTGGCTTTTTCTCGTTATTGCAAACAAGAGTGCAGTGTTAGGGTGCTACCTCCTATACAAATCAGAATCTCAAAGTACAAGTTTGATTTGAAAGAGGAACTGAAAAACACACACACACACACACACACACACACAAAAACCCAGCTTTCAATTGTCAGCAATGATTTAAAGGATTGCCAATGACAAGACTACAGTCATGATGCTAATATGACTAACAAAGAAAGGTATACAAGGCAAAATTTCGGCCAAAATTCTAGAAGTATTCTTTGGCCATGAAGACAGTTTCAACTGTGCTGATACCAATGACATTTTTGGGTGTAATTCAGATTTCACACAATATTTTCTGGATATACCCAAAGACGGAACATATTGATGAAACACATCAAATCTGACCTCTGAACTACTCTCAGACGCATTATGGCAATCCCAGCTAAATGCTGCTAAATAAATTAAAATGAATTTATTTAAGATATGAGGTGTACTAAAAAAGTTAAATGAGACAACCAACATTCTCAGATAACAAATTATGGTCTTTGGTGGAAAAACATTAATTTTAGAGATGTATTATTGTTAGTTGATTTGCACTATTGTTTGCTATTTAAAATGTTGTAAAAGCTTATGTAAACAATTGACTAATGCTGTCATTTGGATGCTTGTCCCCTAAGCCTCCTGTTGAAATTTGATCCCTAGTGTTGGAGGTGGGGCCTAATGGAAGGTGTCTGGATCACGGGGGCAAATCCCTCATGAATGGCTTGGTGCTGTCCCTGCAATTATGAGTTCTTTGTTAGCTCCTGCAACTGCTCATTACAATGAGCCTGGCACCTCCCTGCTTCTCTCTTGCTTCTCCTCTCACCATGGGATATCTGCACAGCCAGCTCCCCTTCACCTGTGGCCATGAGTGGAAGCAGCCTGAGGCTTTCAGCAGATGCCCTATCTTGAACCTTCTAGGCAGCAGAATCACAACCCAGATAAGCCTTTTTTCTTTGTAAATCACTCAGTCTCAGATATTCCTTTACAGCAACACAAACAGACTTAGACAACTAAGTTTAACCACTTTACTTTTAAAATTAAAAAATATTTCTGTAGGTATTAGAACATGGTTTTCCTAGTTTGGAAGAAAACTGCATATGAAATATACAACCAAAGTGAAATTTCAATGAAATATAAGGCAATTAGGACAATGAAAGGAAAATATGTGCATGACAGTGACTAAGTTCACAGTCAAATAATCTCAAAACTAATTTCTACAGAGACTATTTTTTGACTGTTACAGATTGAGGTATTAATTGATTGAAGAGAAATTTGAACAAGTTTAACAACAAACTGTCATAATATAATAGTGAATTTCTGTTTTTTAAATAGACCATCATTGAAGATTCTGAAAAAAATAAGTTAAGAAATACTGTATGAATATAACTATGGCTTGAAGAAATAGTAAAAAAAAGAAAAACACATTATGAATGATAGTAATTTATATGATGAAATTCAAATATTTTATATTTTCTGTGATAATCATGTATCATACATGACCCAAACGCAATGTTTAAACACAATATGTAAAACTGAATGCAGTCATCTTTGATAATTTGCTTACTTTCAGTCCCGAAACCCACAGCTTCCCACATATTTTTCTATTTTGTCATTACAAAGGTAGATTTGTCAATGCAGAAGGATGAAATGCATTTTATTCAGCAATGTATGTGCTTGATTTATAATTTTTAAATATATAGACATAGAGTATGTGGGCCACCATTCATACTCTTGCCACAGATGCTAGGGACCAACATGAGCCCAGCATCCCAACCACAAATACATTTCAGAACTAGGCTGGTGAGCACTAAGAATAAGGCGTGAGGAAGCCTGATTTAATGACAATAATTCCCCGTCAGGGCTAAGTGACTGGCATGTGCCACACCAAAGGCAAGAAAGGGCGGGCCCAAGAGAGGCCTAGGAATGGTTGATCAAGAAAGGAGGCTGCTGTCCCTGAAGCTGGAATATAGTTCAAAGAGGTGGTTTCAAGGTCAGCAAAGGACAGCTGCAGCTCAAGGGAGATCTGCAGGACCCAGAGGGGCAAACACTACCCTCCTCCTACGGTCAGAGAAGAGGGGCACAGATGTCAAGGCAAAGAATCAGATGCAGAAAATGCCTTGAAGCCCCAAGACAGAGATCAAGCTTGAATCTGACAGGCTTCCCTACAGAGGCCCGGGGAGCAGGTGGCACAGGGGCTGGAAGTGAGGGCCCCAGCAGGAGCAGACAGGGTCACAGAGGAAGGGCCCTAGTGGAAGGGCCCAGGTGGGTGTGTGCACAGCCAAGGACCTGGGCCAATCCTGGCCAAGGTCAAGAACCCGGATGGGCTGAGTTCAGAGACCCGGACTGTAATTGAGCTGAGGGAAAGAGTAGAGTCCAGTAGAGAAAGGGAATTTTGTTCTTTGTGTGCTGGGAGCAGCTTCCCTCGACCATGTCTGCACTTCACAGCCACAGGGTGTGGCCTGGGTGGGTAGGAGCAGAGATAGGATGTTTCTGTAGGAGCAGGGATAGGATGTTTCTGGTCCTGCAGGACTGTGGGGGTCTGGGGCAGACTAATTGGTAGCTACCGAGAACAGCTGCAGATGAGTTTTCCCTGAATCCTTGGAGAAAGTGGGTGTCCAGCATCTATCTAGTCAAGCTCCTTTCTTTTCTTTCCGAGAGGAAGGGAGCTCCCTTCTCCAACCAACCTGAACAACCTGGACTCCATTCTCTTCCTTTCAAGATTGAGGAAGGATCTTAGGTCAAATTCGTGATGGTTTGAAATAAGTATAAAGACCGAGAGTCCAAAAGGACTGCCAGTGCAAGGCAGTCTGTTCTCTCTCATTCCTCGGGTTCTTCACCTTTAGGTCCTCACCCAAGGTTCCTCCTTCCCTGAGTCAACCCAGAGGGAGGAGAGGATCCCTACACACTGTCACTCTAGACAGAGGCTTATTTCCATCGCGTCTGACCTGCCAGAAGCAATAGACTCTCAGGCTTTTCTTTTTCCCCAGGTCAGACACAAAAGACTAAGTTAGACATTTCCCGAAGGAAACTGACTACTAGGGGAAAAGTCACATCAAAAGCATGATAGTACAAGACTGCAGAGATGGATGTGGCCATAGGGAATTATTTTTTTATTTGTGCAGAATCAAATTCCGCCTCAGGAGATTCAGCTGGCTCTAGTGTGGATGCCAAGTTATTTCTCAAAGACCCAACCTTGTATGGCCCCTGGGGCTGAGCGACTCATTCCACCATAGCAAATGAATTCATGATGTGGGCCCAGGCTGCCTCCTGGCCTTGGGCTGAGATGTTGGTCAGTGCTGCATGGCATGAGCCAGCCTAATTCCCAATGAAGGGGAGGGAATTAATTATTAAGGACCTACCAGTTTGCATTTGGGTTTTCATTTAATCCCTTCAACAAGCAAGACAGCTAATATTTGGCTGGTATGAGATCTTGGTTTGACCCAGTCAGGTTTCAAATAGCTATGGAGGAGACTGAGAAATCTTCTAGGAAAAAGAAACAAATTGACCATGCTCACAATTAGAATGCAGCTTTATTCAAACACATCTAGAGGAACTAGGGCACCAACAGAAGTCCAGACTCAAGACGGGGCAGGTGATAATGCCCAGTGCTGGTGAGGGACCATTACACGCTTTTGATCAGTGTATAATTTGGTGCAGTGTTGTTTTTTATTTGTTTTTTTGTTTGTTTGTTTGTTTTGAGATGGAGTCTTGCTCTGTCACCCGGGCTAGAGTGCAGTGGCGCGATCTCAGTTCACTGCAACCTCCGCCTCCTGGGTTCAAGTGACCCCAGCTTCCCGAGTAGCTAGGATTACAGGTTCCTGACACCATGCTCAGGTAATTTTTCGTATTTTTAGTAGAGATGGGGTTTTACCATCTTGGCCAGGCTGATCTCGAACTCCTGACCTCATAATCTACCCCCCTCGGCCTCCCAAAGTGCTGGGATTACAGGCGTGAGCCACTGTGCCCAGCCTGGTGCAGCGTTCTTGAAGGCAATTTGCTGTCATTAAACATTTGCACACAGATACTCTTTGACAGCAGTTTCACTGCCAGGAATTTATTCTACAGATTTACAAGTACGCAAACATTTGTGAACAAGAACATTCACTGAAGTATTGTTTATAACAGTAAAATAATGGAAACAAATGCCCATCAGTAGGGGACTAACTGAGTAAAATACTCTGCATCTATTGAAAAAATGAGATGAATCTATATGTGCTAATACAGAACAATATATAAGATAAAAATGAGAAGAGTAAATTGCAGAACCTTGCAATACTATCCCATTTGTAGGTTTTTAAAGAAAACTGACTACATATGGACTTACAGTGGAATAGAAAATATCTGGAAAGACACACAAATGAATATTGTGTATATTTATAATTGCATATATAATAGTGGCTATCACTAGGTGACTCTTACTTTCTTTTTAATTGTTTTTTGAGACAGGGTCTCCTCCGTCTCCAAGGCTGGAGTGCAGTGGCTCCATCATGGCTCACTGCAGCCTTGACCTCCTGGGCTCAAGCAAGCCTTTCACTTCAGTCTCCTAGTAGCTAGGACCATGCTCAGCTACTTTTTGTATTTTTTGTCGAGACAGGGTTTTGCCATGTTGCCCTGGCTAGTACTTCCTATCTTACATTTTTCTTTACTGCTTTGAATTTACTTTTATGAACCTATATTACTTTTAAAATAGAAAAGAAAAAAGTTAAAGAAGGAATTAGGGACCAAAAAGAGGTAATTCGTCAAGAAAAAAAGGAATTTACCAAATGTATCCTTAGACGTCAAACTCAGCAACAGGACCTAAAGGCAGGTAAGCCATGGTAGCTGATTGACGGACGCTTCCTGACCAGCTGACATGGCCAGATGAAGAGGGTTTGCTCTCACTCATCAAGCTCGACTTCCTTGAGACCCAAGCAGTCTTGCTGTGGGGCCCCAATAATGTGGCTGAGGAGAGTGGTGCCCTTTCCCATTAGCAGCAGACTGTGGAGTTGTCAAAGAACAGAAGGGTAAGCACTGGTAGCTGGAGCCCCTGGCAGAGACTAGCACTCATGGAAGAGTCTGGAGGCAGCAGGCATTGGATCTCCAGCAGGCTGGATCTCCAGCTTACTTACCACCAAGTCTTGGTACACTGGAAGTGATGGCAGAACTGCAAGTATCCAGCAACAGCAGAAGGAGGCAGACATCAGAACTGGGCTACGAATGTACAGTGGGGGTGGGTAAGACAAGCTTGGAGAATCTCAGAAACACTTGAGGAAAAGCTATCAGAGACTGGAATGTCTGAGTGAGTACTTAAGCAATTCAAATTAATGATATTCAGGTTTCACTCACTCATCTGATACACTGAGCTCTTATTATATGCAAGGCACAGTACCAACCACAGGAGATACAGCAGTGAGCAAGGTAAACACGGAATTTATTAAGTTGAACTGGGTGGAAATAAAATTTCCAATATTCAACTTTTGGGGACTTATAAAAATGGTAATTTCTTATGGGTCAGCATGAATACATTCTGGCAAGAGAGAAAGAAAATAACAAGCATGACCCAATTAATTGCTTGATTACAATTATGAAAAGAGCTATCAAAGAGCAATCCGATCTGATTCAGTCATGTGTGTGTGTGTGTGTGTGTGTGTGTGTGTTGCCAGCCAAGAAAGGCTTTCCTATAAGGAGTTATTTTAGAGGAAGTGAGGGTGAAGAATAACTAACTTAGTGAAAGAGAGTAACAGAGATCATCCCTGGCCAAGTCAGGTGCAAAGGGCGTGAAGGGTAGGAGACTGGCATTTTCCCGAGCCTGAGAAGGTGGTGACTGCCTGCAGGGAGACGCAGGGGTGGTGGGATAAGGTCTGGAGAGAAGGGGGAGTCGAATCAGACAGGGCCTTGTAGGCCATGATAAGGACTTTGGCTTTTATCCCAAGAGGTTTAAAAAAATACAATGGTATATTATTTGTATCCAAAAGCCGGCAACATCCAGGGAACATTCAGGTTACAAAAAAATGTTCTATGCCCTTGGTACAGATGAGCCCGGAGGTTCACAGCTACAGGGGTAGTATGTGGTTGCGTCAGGATCAGAATCTAGGTCTTTCCAAAGAACTTTCTCCACCCTGGATGCCACTGGGAGGGTGGCAGGGGGGTGAGACAGGCGGGGAGGCCAGGAGACTCTCTAGGAGGAGGCCAAGGAGGCCCCGTGCGCCGGGCGGCAGCTCAGTGCCCAGCAGCAGTCCTGGCGGAAGCGGCGCACAAAGAAGCATCAGATGAGTGGGTCCAGGCAGCTGTTGAGGCTCAGCAGCGCCAGGCTGAGGGTGTGCAGGATTGTCAAGCGTGGAGGCGGCGCGACACCGGTCTCCGTCGCTGTCCCGCCCGGCCACCCTGGGCGCCAGCAGCAGGTGGTAGGGCGCCAGACTGAGGGCGAAGACCAGCAGGAGCCCCAGGACCATGGTCTTGGCCGCGCGCGGATGCGCGCCGGCGCTAGCAGGGCCCGGGCCCGAGGGCGCCTGGAGCGCCCGCGCCAGGCTCACGTAGGCCGCGAGCACCAGCAGGAAGGCGGCCGCGAAGAAGGCCACCGTGACGGAGGCCAGCCCCGAGCTTGCCCAGCGGTGCTCCTGGCAGGGAGGGGCCAGGCCCGCCAACCAGGCGAAGGCGCGCAGTGCGCGCGGGGCGCCGGCGGCGCAGGCCAGGCAGGCAGCCGCCCCGGGCCCGGGGCCGCGTACGGAGCAACAGCGGCACACGCTGATGAGCGCGGCGAAGACCACCGCGTAGGTGGACACGTAGTAGGTGGACACGTAGTAGGTGGACACGTAGTAGGCGGCCCCAGCCGCGCGGCAGGCGGCCTCCGGGCCAGGCCCAGGTAGTAGATGAGCCACGGCTGCAGCGTGAGCGTGAAGAGCTCATCAGCCAGAGCCAGGTTGAACAGGTAGAGAAGCAGGGCCTGGCCCAGGCGCCCGCCGCTGCGGATGAACACTGCCAGGGCAGCCACATTGGCTGGCAGCCCCAGGCCCAGCGCCAAGGCATAGGCCGCGGGCACCACGATGAAACGAGCAGGGTCATCCCAGAGGCTGCAGCCGCCAACACCGAGGTCCCCAACACTGCTGTTCATCTCTGACCTTGATGTGGCAGAGGAAAGGTTACTGCGGCGGCTAGCCACAAAGGCAACCCCCATTCCACCTTCTCCCACCCCAATCTCCTCTTCTTCAGCCCTTGCTGGGAGGGGGCACTAGAGGCAGAGTCCATGTGAGAGGGAATGAGGACCGAACCTGGCCAGCAGCTGCTGAGAGGGGATGGACTCCGGAGTTTTTGGTGACAAGCTGTGGGAAGCGAGGAAGAGGCAGGAGTCCTAGATAACTTGGAAATTTCCAACCTTGGTGACTGAGAGGGTAGAGGTGCCCCTCACAGATAGAGTATGGTTCATACATGTTGGGGCACAGACCTGTGCAGTAAACCCACATAGGGCTGAGCCAACAGGGAGTACTGGAGAAACAGGTTGAAACATAGAGGCCTGTCCAGAAAAAGACCCAACTCCCTCGTCCCTGTGCCACCCAGATGAGAAGCATGGATGGAGGAATGGGCTTGTGGTGCAGTGACCCATAGGATAGGCCTATGCACAGTGACCTCGGACTTGCCTTGGTGAAGGTCCTCTCCCAGGGAGGTACCTCAGCACTTGTCTGGAGCACCCTTGGCTGGGCTGAAAAGCTTTTGCCACTCTGAAGCCTTCCATCCTTTTTCCTCCCCCCTCACTTTTTGACCACAAAGAAGTCCTGGGTCAGACTCAGACCTCTGGACAGAAAAGCAAAAAGTGCACAGGCCCAGCAATCAGGCAGATTCTAGATATACACATCAATTTGCCATGTGACCTTGGGCAAATTACTCAGCTTCACTGAGCCTGTCTTTGCTGCAGTAAAATGGAGATTAAAATACCTACCTCACAGGGTTGTTGGGAGGATTATGAGAAAACATAAGTAAAACTGAGCCCTGTGGCTGACATTAGGGAGATACTTCATTACTGTTAGCTCCCTTCCCTTCTAGGCAGCACATAGATAAATGTGTACACTCACACAGGCACACACAGAGTGTCAGAGACATAGACACCCCAGGCACACAAAACAACACAAAAACATCTGGGCATATTCCTATCCTCTTCCCAAGGGAGGTAAGTGTACAAATCAATGTCCTGTTACTATTTGTGACACACTTACACACTCCTAGGATGTCCTAAAACTCAGTTCTTCCAAAATCTGGACTTTTGCCTTTGAGCATCTCAGGCTCCAATCCTTTCTGAGACCCCGGGTAACTGTATTTCCTTTCCCCACTTCCTCTGTTCTGTTCTCCATGCCTGTAGCCCTACCCTGACCCATCCCCTGCCATCCTACCAGATTGTTCCTTTCTTACCTCTTGCTATAATGGCTGCTGGAGTTCTCTCTGGGGTCCTGACTTTAAGGATCTGAGACAGGGCAGAATCCCCTCCCACCCACACATCTCAGACCCTCCCATCGGCCAGCTAATCCCAAGAAACGACATGAAGAATGGGTCTGACAGCTGGAAGGCCTGGAGCCCACCTGTGGCACCTGTGAGCTGGGTTTCTGGGGCTGCAGTCAGGGCCCCAAGGGAAGGGAGTGTCATCGGAGGACAAGAGAGCCTTCAGCACAGGGAGGGAGATACAAATGCATTAGGAAGGGCAGGCAGCTGAACATCATCGTGCTGAGATGACCTAGATTTAGGCTGTAGTTTGGGGGGCACATTTCCTGAGGCCCGGCTTCTCCCTGGGCTGCTAAGGAGGCACTGCTTAGGCTCAAGATCCTCCTGCTGCTGTCAGTCCCAACTGCTGGTACACACCAGCTGCCCAGCCTACTCCTCTAGCACCCTGACTTTCCTGCAGCTGCTGCGCAGTCCTACAGCCAAGCTTGGGGGCCCCAGTAGCTGCTTATCAGCCTACAGATCCAGACTTGGTAAACAGGAGCCCTCAATCTAATGCTAGCTGCGAGAGGTTTTACTCAAAGTCCGTCCTGGCAGGAGACGGGCTGGCAGTGGCATCCTGGAAGGGGTGGAGAAAGTATAAGGCCAGGATCCTTGGGGCTCCAGGCTTTACTTTCTTGGGCTTCAAAATTTCCAAGCAAGATGGGCACAGTGGCTAATGCCTATAACCCCAGCACTTTGGGAGGCCAAGGCGGGCAGATCACCTGAGGTCAGGAGTTCGAGATCAGCCTGGCCAACATGGTGAAACTCCACCTCAAAAAATAATAATAATAATAATATAAAAAAAATAAAAAAAATTCCAATCAGAGGGGAAATGCTGGAAAGCAGGACAGATTTCATCACACCAGACAGGTCATCCCATCTACCCTCAGATTGAAGACAGCAGGGCTGCCATGCCTGTCCATTTTCAGCTTTGGCAGCTGGTGCAGTGAAAAGTTTGGGTTCTGGAATCAATTAGGCCTTAGTTCTAGTTCCAGGTCTCATATATAGGCACTTAAGCTTTCCAGATGCATTTTCTCAACTGTAAAACAAATCAATATTTAATAATGGCTAGCATTTACTCAACATTTACTATGTGCCGGGCTATGAAATAGTTACTGTCATTATTCAGTTTTCAAATAAGCTAGTAAGTGACAGAAACCATTGTCTACTTCCTCTTCTTCCTTGCTGACCAGTGTGGGTAAATCTTAACTAGTCTAAGTCCATTATGGGAATTCCATTCTCCTGCCAGTGATTAGGAATGGAAATGGGACATAGTTCTGCCCAGTGAAATCTACAGGAAAATCTAGGGTCTTCTAAAGCACCCTTCCTCTCTTTTCACCTTTCAGTATTATAGCAAATGCACTATCTGGAGCTGCTGCAGCTATTTTGCAACTCTGAGGGCAATAGCCAATACACTGACAGCAGCAGAGCAGAAAGTTTAAAGAATGTTGATTCTTGATGCCATCATTAGGCAAATTAACCAACATTGAAACTGAAGTGGTTATCTCTGAACCTCTTACATGAGAGAAAAGGTTTCCTTATTGTTTTGACATTACCATTTATTTAGCGTAATCTATCTATCCTTACTATAGGCAGACTGCACCACCATGCTTTCGGACTCAAGAATAAAAAAAATCCAACTGAGAGCGTCACCTTGCCTGAGGTTCACTAGTCAGAATGGGAATTAGCATTTTGTAGTGAACATGAAATGGAATAATAGAGACTTCTTTTACACCCTCAAAGCAATCTGTAGGCTGATAGCTAGAATATTTGCATAAGTGAACTGTTTCTCACTATGATCCCTCATGGGAGGTACATCACTTCCCAAAAGCCCACAGCCCTGCCTAGCTAAGATAAAGATGGTGGTGACATAATAGCAGATGCCCTAACGTGTTGTCCACTTTTTCCCCAAGAACTGTCACACATATGCACCCTTCCTACCCCCAAGGACCTCTGGGATTCCTCCCAGGCTTTGGGCCCTGCTGTACCACTCAGCATTTCACGGAGTTGGCTGCCCCTCACCTCCATGTAGGTGTCAAGGAACACTGGACTGGGTGCCACACATCACCACCAGAGCTTGATTTCAGGTCCTGTCAAATGACTCAATGCCAACCTGCTAGCTCTGCAAATCTAATATGTCAGAGAAAAAAAGGAGTGGGAGGGAATCTCTAATGTGGCTCAAAGGGCATAGGCAGAAGCAAGTACTTAAAGTTCTGCCATACAGAACTTGTACATTTTAAATATGTATTAAAAGCCTTAAAAATATGCATGTGTTTTGAACCAGCACCCTTACTTCTAGGGGAAGAAAATAAGTATGCAAAAGAGATTTACTGTGAGGCTTACAATAGCAAAAAATTGAGAAAAACCCAAATGTTCCTCGTGGGGGGGTGAAATACATTATAGTACATCCTTACAATAGAATACTATGCAGCCATTAACAGCAATGAGGCAAAAGAGACAAGAAACAGTGTTATAGTTTATAAGGTTTTAAAAGGAGGGAATAAAATAGGATATATGGTTTTATTTTCATTTAAAAAAATATGTATCTGCTTAAAGGCACAGAAAAAAGTTAAGAGGTATACTAACACCAAGGCATTATAAGTGGTTATTTGGGGCATCAGAATTTTGGTTGATTTAAATTTCTTTTCTGCTTATTTTGTATTTTCGTATGACATGAGGAATGTTAATATGCATAACATGTACTCCTCACAAAAGAGTAGTAAAGCTAAAAAGAGAAAGTAGGGCCAGGTAGGCAAAATGTCTCTTTCAACACTGGCTGACCCTGGATATGATACTGGTAACAAGATGACAGACTCTGTGTTCTACCATATTTCTGCTGTGACAGCTGCACGGCATAAACAGGCAGAGATGCTCTACTTCCAGGATTCCTTGAATGTATTTAGAGTCTTCTTCCTAGTGGGTCTGACCACCTTCTTAGTCTGGGCTAAGAGCTGGCCGACATTCAGCAGCAGCAGGAACCCCAGGCAGACGATGGCCGGGATACAGGTGCTTAGTGACTCTTTTAGAGCTGCCAAGGTGAAGATAGCCCCTGGAATGGAAAGTGAGGTCCCTGAGGCTCCTTGGGAGAACCCAGGAGATCCAGGAGCTCAGGGCTCTCCAGTTTAGGCTGATCCACTCCAGCCCAAGCCCTCCCATTAAACACCCTCACCACTCCCAACGTGCATTACCAAAACTAACTGCATTCATCTCTAGCCTCCTGGAGAAAGCAGGACCAGGAAATTAGAAGCCTTTTGAACAACAGCAGTGGCAACAGTTGCCCCTCTCGGAGGACAAGAAAGAAACAGAAATGACCCAGCAAAATAGGGCAGTGGCTAGAGTGGATAGATTTTAGGAAAAAAATCTCCCTGATCCTTCTTTCTTTCCTCTTTCTTTTTTTCTTTCTTTTCTCTTTCTTTCCTTTCTCTCTTTCTTTCTTTTTTAAGGCAGAGTTTCGCTCTGTCACCCAGGCTGGAGTGCAATAGCATGATTTCCTGCCAGCCTCCTGAGTAGCTGGGCTACTGGGTTCTGGGTACTGGCTTCAAGTGATTCTCCTGCCTCAGCCTCTTGAGTAGCTGGGATTACAGGCACCCACCACCACACCCGGCTAATGCTTGTTTAGTAGGGACGGGGGTTTCACCATGTTGGTCAGGCTGGTCTCGAACTCCTGACCTTGTGATCCGCCCACCTCAGCCTCCCAAAGTGCTGGAATTACAGGCATGAGCAACCGTGTCTGGCCCCTTCTCCTTTCTTAATCCTACATCTACTAAGATTAAGATGGAGGGAAGGACTAGCCTAGCGGCTGCTGGTTGGAGGTATGGGAAAGATCTGAAAATGAGAGAAGCTCCAGAGATGGAAGCAAGCCTGGTAGTGGTGGCAGCAATGGTAACAGATGCCAGGGCATAGAGAAGAGCCTGAAGATATCTGGCCTTTGAAGCAACAGCTGTCTTTGTACATCAGCAGTTCCTGTGGGCAGAGCTACTGGTGGCGGCGGGGGGGACTCCCTCGGGAAATTCACTGCCTTCCTGTTCAAGGTTCTCCAGCTTCCCTGCTCTCTACACCAATCTGCCAGACACATACATCAAATGGCAGCTGCTCCTCCATCCCGTCATCCCAGAAGTGGGTGTGTGGAGGAAGGAGCAGAGGCACTGAACTTGCAATACATCTTCACAAGGGAATACCATGCAGCCATTAGAATTGAGGAGGTAGAAGGTACACTTAACATGTGATAATGTTCTAGCATATTAAGTTTAAAAAGTACCTGTGCTAGTTTGAAGACCATGGAAACTGTAGTAGAGCAGGAAGTGCTCTTGATCCCAGAGAAAAAAGAAGGGTGGCAACAGTAAGGGGCAACAGCCAGGTCTTTCCATCATCCTCCCCCAGAAAACCCCATTTTCTCAGGCCAGTTGGCCCCCTTACCCATCATGAGCAGAATCAAGAACAAGTTACTGATCTCTTGCAGCATCGGTGGGCCCGTGGCCAGCAGCAGCCCAGCCAGCAGTTCCAGAAAGCCCACAGCTATTTGGTAGTTCAGGGGATCTGGCTGGTAGCCAAATACCTTCAGCGGGAACACCTCAGCAAACTGCACGAACAGGGCGTTCTAGGGGTGGCAAGGAATGCCTGTCAGCCTCATGCTCACCAAGGATGAGCTCCCCAGATGCTCCATGGCATATCTATGCCTGTGCCCTCAACTCCCCAGAGAAAAGAACTACTACTGTAGGTCAGGTCCAGGCCTGAGGTCAGCCTGGAGGGGAGAGGGCTGCCCTGTGGCGCTGAGCTTTGGAATCAGGAAACAGGCTCCATGTTCCAAGTGGTAGAGAGATAGATTTTCTCACTAGACCTCTCGAGAGATTACAACCCAGGCCAAATCCCAGGAGGAGGGGGCTGGGCTTGGCTCCCTAGTGCCAAGGCCTGGGAAATGCCACAGTTTGTTTCTTTGTGCCTGGCCTGGTTTCTCTTAAGGCTGTTGTACACGGAATATTTGGAGGTGGGGAGGAGTTAGGTGGGCTCAAAGTGACTCTTCTTGTCAAGGCAGGTCCACCCCTGAGCCAAATGGCAACTTCACCCTTACTTTCGGGGTTACTTTTTCCTGTTCCCACTCCTCAGCTCTACCTCCCCTCCTCAGCTCTGCTGGGCAGCAGCTCTAAGCTATCGTCTCTGGGGATGTATCCAGGCCTTGGAGAGAGATGCCAGCAGGGGTCTACAAGTCTAGCTCTTTTGAGGGACTGGGGAGATTGGTGAACAGGAAATGAAAGCTTTCCCGTGAGTCTGGAACTAGACAGAAGGCTGAAAGACGACTTCAGGGCCTCCCTCTCAGGCTTCCAGGAGAGGCTTCCCTTTCTGGGTTCCGAGTTAGGAGTGACTAGTTTGTGTTCTGCTTCCTGACTAGATGTGCAACCTTTAGCAGATATACTCGCCCTTCAGGGCGGGCTTCCTTCCCTGCAAAGCCAGGATTACTACACCCCAACCCCACGAACCTCCCGAAAACTGAAGCAAACGGCGAAAAGGGGGAAGACAGCGCGGAGCGAGCTCATTTTCCCGCTGCATCATCCTCTCCCAGGGTCCGGGAAGTGGGGAGGAGGGTCCTCCTAAGGCTGTAGATTTGCCTGGGGCCACCAATGCTCAGCAGGAAGGGGAGGTTCTGTCCCCTTCCGTCTAGGGAAGATCCAGAGAACTCGAGGAACTCCCCAGGAAGGACCTGCGCCTCAGTCGAAAGCCAGGCGCTTTCCCCCATCTCCAGCTGAGCCTCGGAATCCCGAAGGCAGCCTGCAGGGCCGGCGGGAGCGGCGGGGCGGAGCACACGCCTCCGCGGGCCCGATCCCCGGCCGCCCGCCCGCGCCGCTCACCATCCGCTCCGAAACTGGAGCCGAGATCTCCGAGAGCTTGGCCAACCCCACGAGCGCGAAGAAGCCGCCCAGCAGTACACGCAGCACCGACAGCAGAAGCTCCATGGCCGCGCTCCCCGCACCGTGGGTTGGCCCCGCCGAAAACCCGCCTCTGCCGCCGGCTCATTTCCTCCCTCCCTGGGGCGGCCGGAAGACTCGCCTGAGCTACCATCCCCCACCCTCCAGGGGGTCGCGAGGCTGCAGCACTGGAGCAGGGCGCCCCCATCCTACAGGTGGGGACACTTGAGGACCACTGGCTCGTAACTGACTAAACCGACACCTTTCGATTCAGGGAGTGTTTCCCAGCCAGTACGGAGTGCTGGCAGACATGCATGGGTGTCTGGGTGCGGCTCAGCTACCATCAAAAGACCCCGGGGCTTCGTTCCTGCCTGTGCCATAGTAGCTGTGGGATCTGAGCTGTCACCCGACCCCAAAGGGTCTCGGTATCTGCATCTGTATACGGGGAAAACTCAGTTCTCCAGAGTTTGTAACAGGCCTAGCACAGTGCCTGCACATGTAAGAGCTCAGAAAGTTATTTGTAAATTAGTAAATTAATTTATAAAATTATAAGTAATAAATCAAAAACCATTAATTATTAAATAAGTCTCTTTTCTATCTTTGCCTGAGGTGTCTTTTCCCTCTAATTTATCTCAGCTGAGACTGAAATGTGAAAGGTGTTTGAAAATTCAGATACTTGCAGCCATGGATAGAGAGACTTTCACTGAACCAAGCCCTACAGTCCACTCCTGGCCCATTTGCTCTTACCTGGAAATCTGTCTAAAGCTGGGATGGGCAAACCATGGGCCAAATTTGCCCAGCTGTCTGATTTTTTTCCATGCTTCTCCCCTTCCCCCAAGCTAATAATGTTTGTTTACATTTTTATGATAAAAACTTTTTAAAGAAGCTTGTGTGACATAGGAAAATTATATGAAATTCCTATTTCAGTGCTCACGAATAAGTTTTATTTAAACACAGCCACACTCATCTGCATATTGTCTGTGGCTGCTTTTGCACTGCAACTGCAGAATTGAGTAGCTGTGACAGTATGGCCTGCAAAGCTGAAAATATTTACTATCTGGCTCTTTATTTAAAAAGTCTGCTAAGCTCTGGTATATTAGGCCAGAAAGCCCCCAAGCAGGGGTCTCAAACCCCCCTACTGCTTCCATTTATAGTTACCCAAGCTGCTTAGATCTGTCTTTTTCCAGCTGGGCATAGTGGCTCATACTTGTAATCCCAGCACTTTGGGAGGCCGAGGCAGGTGGATCACTTGAGGTCAGGAGTTCGAGACCAGCCTGACCAACACGGTAAAACCCCATCTCTACTAGAAAAATACAACAGACAGGTGTAATGGCACATGCCTTGTAACCCCAGCTACCCAGAAGGCCAAGGCAGGAGAATTGTTTGAACCCAGAAGGCAGAGGTTCCAGTGAGCCGAGATCATGCCATTACACTCCAGCCTGGGCAACAAGAGCAAAACTCCATCTCAAAAAAAAAAAAAAAAAAAAAAAAAGATCCATCTTTTCCACCTACTCACAACCTTGCTGGGGTAAGTAGCTGGTTGGCTGGAAGACTGAAATGTTCCACTCGCTTCTAAAGGCCAAGCTGTTTCAACATTCAGGTTGTGCTGTTACATTATAAACTGGGCCTCTCATTACCTTCAGTCTTTGTCACTAATCCAAATTTAATGAAATAACTAAATTTTCTACCCTGTATTATAATTATACATAATTACTTATAAAAATCATAATTATTAAATTCCTCAACAAAAAGGGAAAAATTATTAAAACATTTAATCACTGAAAACACAAATCCACATTAGGAAATTATCTTTTAGGATACTTATACAAAACACGAGATTATTGACTTCGCTATTAAGCAATGTGCATATTGCTACTCTTTTTCCTTCATTAATTTTTCTATCCTTGGAATTAAAGATGTGACTGCAAGTCTTAGGGCAGGGCCAGAAACCAACAGATTTCTTTGTTTTGACTCAGTCAAAGCTGAAAAGGCAGCATCACATAAATAAACAGTTGAAAAGGGTAATAAAAATTTCATTGCCCTTTCATGGAGTTCTGGGTAACTTGTCTTTGCATTTATCCAAAACTGAGTTACAGACACTGATTTAAATACTGATTGTAATCCTAAATCTGAAGATAGCTGTGTTAGCTTTTCTTCTTCGAAGTCGGTGAGATTATTATTTTGGTGATTCATAAAAGGGTTAATTATCCACAAATTTCCTGAACGCAAGTCTTGTTCTGGTGGAAAACAGTCACTGAACACTTGAGAAAGTCCTTCCAGGTGCTCAAAAATAATCCTTGTGATCTCTGTCATATTTAAGCCTGATGAATTTGAGAATTCAGAAAATGAAGGGAACATGTCATAGTCATTCTCTTGTGTGCGCTTCAACCACATTTTTAACTTTCTCTTAAATACATCAATTTTATTACACAAATTGAAGAAAGTAGTCAAAGTTCCTTGGAGACTTAAATTTAATTCATTTATAAGTGAAAATATATCTGATAAGTAGGCCAGCTTTGCAACCCATTCCTCATCATGAAAATACTTGGTCAAATCTGAATGCTTTTGACTTAAAAATATTTCAATCTCATGTCGTAATTCAAATAATCTTTTTAACATTCTCCCTCTTGATATCCAACGTACTTCAGCATGAAGCGGTAAACTCACATGCTCAGATCCCATCTCTTCACACAAAATTGTTAACATACGTGAATTCAATGCATTGCTCTTTATAAAACTTAGAATTTGTGCTGACTGCAAAAGAATTTTATGTAAACATGGAGACAACTTTTCTGCCACTAAACGTTCACGGTGAATAAAACAATGTGTAAATGCTGCTGTATTCATGGCAACTTCTTGAATTTTTGCTTTTAAACCAGAATACCTGCCAGTCATGCTTGCAGCCCCATCGGTACAGAGACCAACACAATGTTTCCAATTCAGAGATTTACTATCAATATATTTATTTATTAGTTCAAATATTTCAAAACCAGTTATTCGAGTAGGCATTTCAATGCAAAATAATAATTCTTCTTTTACATCACGACAATCATAATCAATGAAACGAATATAGCACAAAAGAAGTGTGATATCTGAGATTTCTGATGACTCATCTATCTGCAGGGCAAACCACTTTGACTCTCTGACCTTTTGAATCAGCTGGTCTTCAATGTCTGCAGATAGTTCGTCAATCCTGTGTTGAATTGTAACATTAGAAAGTGGGATAGTTTTCATTTTGTCTCCAGCACTTGAACCCAAAACTTCTGAACACATTTCTACTAAATATGGTTTAATTAATTCTTCAGCAATGGAGAATGGCTTCTTGCTTGCAGCAGTTTGGAAAGCAATTAAATAAGAAGCTTTCACAAGTGACTTTTCAACTAGTAAACACTTTTTTATAGAACTATTTTGACATTCCATTTCTAGAGATTTTTGTTCAAAAAAATCTACTGGTTTGTTTTCTAATTCTGAATGTTTTGTCTTCAAATGATGAGAAAGATTTGCTGGCTTCATGTTTTCACTGGATAAGATCTCTCCACAAATGACACACTGTGGCCTTGGTGAACTTTCTTTTGATCCAGGACAGATAATAAAACCAACTTTTAAATATTCTGTATCGTAAGTCTGGAAAAAACCTAATCTTTTTTTCTTTGAAGGTGGAGAATCAAGTTCTGCATCATTTTTTTCATTAGGCATAGGTAAATCTGAATGAAATATTTGAATCACTGTTATTTTCAAGAACAAATAAGCAATGCTCCTTATGTATCTCCCCACACATTTAAAATTCATATTTTGTTACTATTTCTATTTATCAAAAGAATGCACTGATAAAAGTTTAAGCACAAATCATAATATTTCCAGTGATGCCACTGACAACTGAATTTCTCCTTTGCCCAAAGCTTGATCACTAGCTATAATAAAACTGTAGGATGTGATACCCGTACAAGTAATCCCAAGCACCCAATAGGTTATTGAAATGAGGGCGAAGACCACAGTACACATCAAATTAACAATAAACTTTTTGGCTGGGCATGGTGGCTCACACCTATAATCCCAGCACTTTGGGATGCCAAGGTGGGTGGATCACTTGAGCCCTGGTATTAGAGACCAGTCTGGGCAACATGGCAAAACTCCATCTCTTAAAAAAAAAAAAAAAAAAAAAATTGGCTGGGGGCAGTGGCACACGCCTATACTTGGGTAGCTAAAGCAAGAGGATCACCTGAGCCCAGGAGGTTGAGGCCGCAGGGAGCCAGGATCACGCCACTGCACTCTTGAGACTGTGTCTCAAAAAACAAAAAAAAAGAATAAATTTTTTATTGGTGAGTGACACTGGTATCAAAAAAATTTTTAAAGAAAAATAAAAAAAAGGCAGGCATGGGGCTCACACCTGTAATCCCAGCACTTTGGGAGGCCAAGGTGGGCATATCACCTGAGGTCAGGAGTTCGAGACCAGCAAGGCCAACATGGTGAAACCCCCTCTCTACTAAAAACACAAAATTAGCCAGGCATGGTGGTATGTGCCTATAATCCCAGTCACTTGAGAGGCTGAGACAGGAGAATTGCTTGAACCCGGGAGGCGGAGGGTGCAGTGTGCTGAGATCACGCCATTGCACTCCAGCCTGGGAGACAAGAGCGAAACTCCATCTCAAAAAAAAGAAAGAAAAGGAAGAAAAAGAGAAAGAAAAATAATGTTTTACTTGAAACAATCCAGAAAAAAAAAAATATTTAAAAAAGGTAACATTTCATTAATCTAGATGAAGACTATACTAGTGTTGACTGTACTGTATACTCAACCTTTCTGAATTTTGATACTCAGTGTCAGTGAGGTTGTAGAGAAATGGATCCTCCTGAACACTGCTGGTTGGAGCATACATTGATGTGACTTTTCAGGAGGGCAATTTAGGCAACAGGTATCAAAAGCTTTAAGAATAGATGATAGGCCAGGCACAGTGGCTCATGCTTGTAATCCCAGCACTTTGGGAGGCTGAGGCAGGCGGATCATGAGGTCAGGAGTTTGAGACCAGCATGGCCAACACAGTGAAACCCGTCTCTACTAAAAATACAAAAAAAATTAGCTGGGCGTGGTCACGGGTGCCTGTAATCCCATCTACTTGGGAGGCTTGAGGCAGGAGAATCGCTTGAACCCGGGAGGTGGAGGCTGCAGTGAGCCGAGATCGCACCACTGCACTACAGCCTGGGCGACAGAGATAGACTCTGTCTCCCAAAAAAAAAAAAATCGATGATAGTCTTTGAATCAATAATTCCACTGATTAGGATTTATCCTAAGGACATAATTAGGCAAGTGGACAAAGATCCATTAACATAGCTTAACCCAACATTGCTTACAATATAAATATCTAAATTTCCAATTTTACGGAGTTGGTTATATTATATACACTGAATTCTATTTTAAGAATCTCATACCCAGGTAACAAAACTGCACATGTACCCCATGAATAAAATAAAATAAGATAAAATAAAATAAACATAATAAAATAAAAATTGGAAAAAAAGAATATCGATGTATATTTAAATTTACATTGATGTGGAATAATGTTTCCAATGCAATGTCAAATGAAAAAATAATTTCAATTGTTAGAAAACAATTCAAGATTTATTATTTTAAAAAAGATGGAGTTTCACTCTTGTTGCCCAGGTTGGAGCACAATGGCGCGATCTTGGCTCACAGCAACCTCTGCCTCTCCCAGGTTCAAGCGATTCTCCTGCCTCAGCCTCCTGAGTAGCTGGGATTACAGTCATGTGCCATCACGCCCGGCTAATTTTGTATTTTTAGTAGAGATGGGGTTTCACCATGTTGGTTAGGCTGGTCTCAAACTCCTGACCTCAGGTGATCCGCCCATGTTGGCCTCCCAAAGTGCTGGGACTATATGCATGAGTCACCGCGTCCGACCGACAATTCAATATTTAATCTAGAACTCAAAACATAAGCACGCACGCGCGCACACACACACACATAGATGCCCACAGATCCTTCAGTACTCTCCATGTGTGAATGTTTTTTAATATAAATTCAAGTACAAAGAATATATTGTTTTAATAGGAATATAAATTTCCTGAGGAAGGAAAACAGGATTCTCCTTGACTTCTACCAAAATAAAGGTACCCTACATAAAAACTTACTACTTGTTGACAGACTAAGCTTTTAAATACAGCGTATTCTATGAAGTAAAATTATTATTAAAAACAAAAATCAGGCCGGGGGCAGTGGCTCATGCCTGTAATCCCAGCACTTTGGGAGGTCGAGGCAGGCAGATCACCTGAGGTCAGGAGTTCAAAACCAGCCTGGTCAAAGTGATGAAACCCCGTCTCTACTAAAAATACAAAAATTAGCCAGATGGCTGGGCGCGGTGGCTCAAGCCTGTAATCCCAGCACTTTGGGAGGCTGAGACGGGCAGATCATGAGGTCAGGAGATCGAGAGCATCCTGGCTAACATGGTGAAACCCCGTCTCTACTAAAAAAATACAAAAAACTAGCTGGGCGAGGTAGCGGGCGCCTGTAGTCCCAGCTACTCGGGAGGCTGAGGCAGGAGAATGGCGTGAACCCGGGAGGCGGAGCTTGCAGTGAGCCAAGATTGCGCCACTGCACTTCAGCCTGGGCGACAGAGCGAGACTCCGTCTCAAAAAAAAAAAAAAAAAAATTAGCCAGGTGTGGCGGCAGGCACCTGTAATCCCAGCTGCTCAGGAGGCTGAGGCAGGAGAATCACTTGAACCCAGGAGTTATAGGGAGCCAAGATCGTGCTATTACACTCTAGCCTGGGCGACAAGAGTGAAACTCCATCTCAAAAAAAAAAAAAAAAAAATCAATGCTTTAGGCACAGTAGACTATTAAATCAATTGAAAATCTAAGGGGTAGTTGGATTAAAAGTAATACTTTACAACTTTTTCAAATATAAGCTCAAACAATTTTCACAGTCATCAATACCTCAGATAAATTAGTTGTACTGTTAGCAACTGACAATTGAATTTGCAGTATTTAAAAAAAAACAGGTTAAATCATTAATGCTTTCAACTAAAACTATATGTTAGTAATTATAATAGCTTGTTATAATAGCTGGTTATTAGTGTTAATAATTATGAAAGCAATAAATTAAGTATTTAAAGTATGTGAGCCAAGAAAAGGAATGTTTTCACATTTAAGAATCTGTCAATTATTTTCTTTCCTTTTTTAAAAAACAGAAACAAACAAGCCAGAAAACAAGCTTTGTACATGGGAACACACAAGAATACATACCTGTCTGACATTCTTTGTGCTGTGTATGTGGTTTGCAAGAAGTGGCCTTGGTCTGTGTGACGGGTTTGCAAGATATGCCTTTGTTCTTTAAAAGCCTGGAAGGCTGGGAAGATTGGGAAGATGGAAATTTCATGGCCTCTGCCTGTGTACTTTCCTAGTTAAAAGCAAATTCAGAAACCGCAGAAATATTTTTTTTTAGTATCTTATCACTGACTATAATTGCTATCAATTGAAAGTTGATATACATCAGGAGAAATACAATTCCTCTGAAAGAGTGGTTGCAATAAAAAAGTCACCTTGGAAAATACACACAGATTCCTACTTCTCCCAATCAGCATTAGTTTAATTTACTGATTTTAAAAAATATTTATAAACTATAAATATAAAATTTATAAATATATATTTTTAAAATAAGTATGATCAAAACAATGAAAACAATTGTTAATCTTGCTGATTAGGACAATTGGCTACTCAGAAAAATTAGATCCAACCTCAGACCATACACAAAAATACATTCCACATCAATTAAAGATCTCAGAAAAAAAAAAAAAAAAAAAAAAAACCAAAACTAAAGTCACTAGAGAACTTTCAAATAACCAGATCACAAAGTATAACCAGATCACAAAGTATTCTTTTCTTTCTTTTTTTTTTTTTTTTGAGACAAGAGTCTCACTCTGTCACCCAGGCTGGAGTACAGTGGCACAATCTCGGCTCACTGCAACCTTCGCCTCCCAGGTTCAAGCGATTCTTGTGCCTCAGCCTCCTGAGTAGCTGGGACCACAGGTGTGCGCCACCACGCCCAGCTAATTTTTTGTATTTTTAGTAGAGACAGTGTTTCACCATGTTGGCCAGGCTGGTCTTGAACTCCTGACCTCGTGATCCACCCACCTTGGCCTCCCAAAGTGCTAGGATTACAGGCGTGAGCCACCGTGCCCGGCCGGGATCACAAAGTATTCTTAAATAAAACACAAAAGAGTCAATCAAAGTAGAAGGTTGATACATTTGAGTACCTCAAAATTTAAAACTGCTCAGATGATCCAGGATAATCTCCCTATTTTAAGGTTAGCTGATTAGTAACCCTAATGCCATTTGCTACCTTAATTCACCTTTGCCACGTAATGTAATATATTCACAGATTCCGTGGACAAGGACATGGACATCTTTGGAGGGGGCTACTATTCTGCCTATCATAATAAAGCTCTTAAAAAGTAAATTTTTTTGATCAAAAATAAAAACTTCTGTAAACAAAGGTCTTTACAAAACAAAGTTACAGGACAAACAACAGAGAGGAAGAATGTACTTAAAACATGTGTATTCACTCAGTATTTATTTCCTGAATGTTTACTACAAGCCAGGCACTGTTCTAAGCCCTGGAGATACAGCAGAAAACAAGACAAAGTTCTGCTCTTATGAGCCTTACATTCTAGAGGAAGGCACAAACAATAAACAAGTAAAACAAATAATATATAATTCTAGGTAGTGATAAGTGCAATGAAGAAAATAAAGCAGCGTACAGGAATGGAGAGTGATGGCATGGAGGAGGGGCAATTTCAAAGTAAACATCTGAGCGGAGATCTTTTGAATTATTCAAAAAAGTAAGCCATGCAAAGGCCTAAGGTCAGAAGAGTTCAGGCAGGAAGACTATAGGTGCAAAAACCCTGAAGTGGGAGAAAGCTTGGCATGCTTTAGAAACATCAACAAGAACAAGACTGAAAGACAGTAAGCAGCGGGAGAATGATACATTTGGAGAAGTAGGCAGAAACTAAATTGTATAGGATCTGGAAGGTCTCAGTTAAAAACAAAATTACGATTGTATTTTAAATGTTGATGGGAAGCCATTGGAGGTTATATTTAAATTTACTTTAAACAGAAGTAATACATAAACTCAGTGCAAAATTCAAAAGGTATGGAAGTACTGCGTTGGTGCAAAAATAACTGTCGTTTTTGCAATTAAAGTAATATATACACGAATGACTGCCATCTACCCAGGCTCAATCTTGAACACAACCACTGTTCCCAGTTTCTTATACAGTTGTTCCCCCTTATCTGCTGGGAATATGTTCCAAGACCCCCAGTGGTTGCCTGAAACCACGGATCATACCGAACCCTATATATACACACACATATGTATATATGTGTAGATATGTATACATATATGGATATATACATATATCCATAATATATCCATATATGATATATACATATCCATATGTATTATGGATATATATGCATAAAATATATGTATATACTATATATGTATACATATATACATAATATATATGTATACATATATACACACACAGATATGTATGTGTGTATATATAATTCCAGGTAGTGATAAGTGCTAAGTGTGATATATAGACACACATATATGTATATAGGGTTTAGTATGATCCATGGTTTCAGGCAACCACTATGTTGCCTGAAATATGTATACAGGGTTGTATATACATATACAATATATGTATATGTATATATGTTGTATATGTATATGTGTATACATGTACATACACATACGTATATGTATATGCAACATATAGGCAACATATATGTATATATGTTGTATATAGGGTTCTATATATACACACTATATTTTTATACCTATATACCTATGATAGTTTTATTTATAAATTAGGCATAGTAAGAGGTTAACAGTAACTACTAACGAAATAGAAAAATTATAATATACTGTAATAAAAGTTACGCGAATGTACTCTCTCTCAAAATATCTTAATGTGCTGTACTCATCCTTCTTGTGACCTGATAACTGAGATGGCTACTGACTAGTGATGGGTAGTATACACAGTGTGGATATGCTAGACAAAGAGATGATTTACATCCCAGGTAGAATGGCATGATACTTCATCATGCTACTCAGAATGGCACACAATTTAAAACTTATGAATTATTTCTGGAATTTTCCATTTCATATTTTCAAGCCACAGATAAGCGGTACTACTATATATCCTAGAGATGGTCTATGTAATTAAACAAAGTTGCTTCTGAGTGTAGCCTATTATCATCAAGATTCAGAATCTTGCTCTTGTCACTTAGTAAACTATCTTCGAGGTCCATTTACACAACGTTGTATAAATAACAGCTTGCATAGTATTCCATTATTAAATGTACCAAAAGTAATCTGAAGAATCCCTGATGAACATATCTAGGATGTTATAAATCTTTTACTGTTATAAACAATGCTACAATGAGTATGTTTAGACCTAAATTAATTCTACATGTGCTAGTTTATCTACAGAATAAAGTCTTAGAAGTGTTGTTGGTGGGTCCCGAATACATAATGTTAATTCTGATGGTACTGCCACATTGCTCTCCATAGACCTTATATCAAATTATGTGACCATTCTCAACAGATGTGGGCCTTTCCCAGTATCCTAGTCAATAGAGTATTGCCAAACATTTTGTTATTTCTCAATACGTGAAAAATTATTTTACTTTAGTGTAGTTAGGTATTTTTCACGTGTAAGCATTATTTGTAGTCCCTCTTCTGTGAACTCTCAATTCATATTACCATTTTCCTTTATCTTTTCAAAAAAAATTCTATGCATGTTTAACAGATGTGCCAAAAAATTCAAAGATTCAAATAATACACAATGAAAAAATAATTTTCCCTTTTAAAATTCTCCCCTAGTGATTCAATTATCCTTAGAGGCAACCACTATTACCCATTTATTAGTTGTCTTCCAGAGATAGTCTACACATATATATAAGTGTGTGTGTGTAGCACAAATGGCACCATGTTACACAATTTTGTGTCTTTTTTCACTTATGATATTTGAGACTCCTCTATGTATGCATATACTGAGCTGCCACATTCTTTTTTAACAACTGTGTAATATTCCATTGTTAGGGATATATACTTTGTTCAGTTTTAACTACAGCCTCAACAAGGCCACTATGTATGCCTGGACAGCAACTCCACGTGCCAGGCCATATAAATAGGTGTGAAATTCAAAAAGGGTACATTTCAGACCCTGCCCACGTAGAGCTATTTTTTTCTAATTCACACAATAACTCAAGAGTGAATACACCACGGCCCTGACCACTGGCGAAATAATTAGGTTGTTTTCAAGCTTCTGCTACTACAAACAATGCCATGATTAAAATCCTTGTACATGCTTCATTTCATAAATGTACAAAATGTATCTGAAAGATAAATTCCTAAAAATGGAGTTCCTGGGTAAATGGTAGTTAAAATTTTAACAGGTTCTACTAAATTGCCCTCTGCAGCACTTTTATCAATTTACACTTCTACTGGCAATAAGAATACCTTAGCAGCGTTACCCATCATTTTTCTTTGCCAATCTGATTAAACCATAGTTCTAACCAGCATTTCTCTCATTTTGAAGTTAAATATCTTTGCATATGTTACTTTTGCCCACTTTCCTACCTGCATTTAAAATGATTCACAGAAGCTCCTTGGGGATTTTTTGTTTTTGTTTTTTGAGACAGTCTCGCTCTGTCACCCAGACTCAAGTGCAGTGGCGTGATCTCAGCTCACTGCAACCTCTGCATCCCGGGATCAAGCAATTACCACTAGTGCCTTAGCCACCTGAGTGGCTGGGATTACAGGCGTGCGCCAACACACCCAACTAATTTTTGTATTTTTAGTAGAGACAGGGTTTCGCCATGTTGGCCAGGCTGGCCCTGAACTCCTGCCCTGAGGAGATCTGCCCACCTCGGCCTCCCAAAGTGTTGGGATTACAGGCATGAGCTGCCGCACCTGGCCCATAGAAGCTCTTTACTATTTAAAAAAACTAGATTTTTGTAACATGAGTTGTATGTAACCTTTTCATTTTGTCATTTGTCTTTCGATTTTGAAATATGGTTGAATTTCCCCATTGATTCTTTTACGGCTTCTGGGTTTTGTGACATATTTAGAAAGACTTCTACACTGTTAAAATTTTTTCCTATATTTTTCTGACTACATACTTACAATTTCTTAGGTCTTTCTCCATCTGAACTTTATTTTGGTCTAAATTGTGAGGTACAAATCTATATTTTCTTCCATGTGTCTACTCAGTTGTCACAGCATTATTTATTAAATAATCCATATTTTTCCTATTGATCTGAAATGTCACCTCTATCTTTACTAAATTCCTATATATTAAATATATGTTTGGGTCAGGTGCTGTGGCTCATGCCTGTAAAACCAGCACTTTGGGAGGCCGAGGTGGGTGAATCACGAGGTCAGGAGTTCAAGACTAGCGTGGCAACGATGGTGAAACCCTGTCTCTACTAAAAATACAAAAATTAGCCGGGCATGGTGGCACGCACCTGTAATCCCAGCTACTAGGGAGGCTGAGGCAGAGAACTGCTTGAACCTGGGAGGCAGATGTTGAAGTGAGCCGAGATCACATGACTGCACTCCAGTATGGGCGACAGGGCGAGACTCTGTCTCAAAAAAAAAAAAAAATGTTTGGGCCTATTTCTGGATTTCTCTTCTACTGAGCTGTCTGTCTGTTCATGCACCAGTACCAACTGTTTTAACTACGCAGCTTTATATCCGTAGTTTTCCTATAATTTCAATATGTAGAAACTAGCTCTTTGCCTTCTTTATTCTTTTCAGAATTTCATTGAAGGTTTTTCAGCAGAGGAATGACATGATCTGATTTGGGTTTTTAAAAGACCATTCTGGTAACAGTGTAGAGAAAAAACTGCAAAGGACAAAAATGGAAGCAGGAAGACAGATAGGTCACTGCAATAATCCAAAAGAATGATGATGCTCAGACTAAAGAGGTGGTAATGGAGGTGGTAAGAAGTAGGGATCACTGAAGAGAAGTCTGGGGGGATAAAAGGGTTCTGTTTTAGATATATTATTTGAGATGGCTGTTAATCATCTAAGTGTAAATGTCAAGTCGGCAGCTGGATACATGAAACTGGAGCTCAAAGGTCAGGGTAAGAGAAATAAATCTAAATAAATCTAGAAGGAATCAACCACCATCTAGGTGGTATTTAAAACCACAGGACTGGGCCAAGAGAAATGGCTCACACCTATATCCTAGCACTTTGGGAGGCTGAGGCGGGAGGATGGCTTGAGTCCAGAAGTTTGAGACCAGCCTGGGCAACATAGCGAGACCTCATCTCTACTAAAAATATACAAAGTTAGCCAGGCATGGTGGCATGCCGCTGTGGTCCCAACTACCAGAAGGCTGAGGTGGGAGGGCCTCTCAATCCCAGAAGGTGGAGGTTGCAGTGAGCTGAGATCATGCCACTGCACTCAAGACCCTGTCTCAATCAATCAATCAAACCACAGGACTGCATAAGTTCACTAAAAGTAATGTAGACTGAGAAAAGGGCCAAGTATGATGTCCTGGAAGTTGAATGAAGAAAGTATTTCAAAAAAGGAGGACAGAGTAACTGTGTTAAATACAGTAAATTGACTACCAGATTTGGCAAAATAAAGACTGATGGCAATATTGACAAGAACAGTTTCAATGCAATGGTGCAGACAAAAGCCTGACTGGAGTGACCTAAGGAGAGATAACAGATAAGGAGGCAGAGGCGGCAAAAACAGGCTACCTTTAGAGGAGTTTTTCCATAAAGAGAGCAGAGAAAAGGGATAGTTGCTGGAGGGCCATGGTGTTAAAAAAGGATTATTCTCAGATAAGATACAGGACTGCGTATTTTTGTGTTGATGAAAATAATTAGTTGAAAAGGGGGAAAATCCAGATTATAGAGAGACCACCTAAAAATCATTAAGAAAAAGATAATTCAACACAAAAATGGGGAAAAATTAAAAACAGGAAATAAAAGAAAATTCAAATGACCAAAAAACAGAAATATAAGCAAACCTACTGGTAATCAGTGACACACAAAATAAGACAACAATAAGATACCACCAAGCAAATTGGAAAAAAAGTTTAAATCTGACAACATTAAATGATGGTGAGGCTGTAATATATGGGTACAGTCATAACTGTTGGTAGGGATAAAAGTTGGAACAGCCCTAAAAATGAAAATGCTCTTTGACCTAACAATTCCACTCTTCCATTTCTACACATCTACACACACAGAAGGAGATATATACAAGGATATTCACTGTAGCAGATTTTTTTTTTATTTATTTATTTATTTAGAGACAGGGTCTCACTGTGTCACCCAAGCTGGAGTGTAGTGGTGTGATCTCAGCTCACCGCAGCTTTGACCTACCTCCTAGGCTCAAGCAACCCTCCCACCTCAGCCTCCTGAGTAGCTGGGACTACAGGAATGCACCACCACACCCAGCTAATTTTTTGGTATTTTTTATAGAGATGAGGTTTCATCATGTTGCCCAGGCTGGTCTCAAACTCCTGGACTCAAGTGATCCTTGGCCTCCCAAAGAGCAGGGATTACAGGCGTGAGCCACCACACTTGGCCCCAGAGATTTTTTTTTCTTTTTTTTTTTTTTTTTTTGAGACAGGGTCTCACTCTGTCACCCAAGCTGGAGTGCAGTGGTGCAATCAAGGCTCACTATAGCCTTGAACTCCTGGATTCAGGTGATTCTCCCATCTCAGCCTCACAAGTAGCTGGGACTAGATGCACTTGCCACCACCTCGCTAATTTTTTGTATTTTCAGTACAGATGGGGTTTTGCCATGTTGTCCAGGCTGGTCTCAAACTCCTGAGTTCAAGAGATCTGTCCACCTTGGCCTCCCAAAATGCTGGGATTACAGACATGAGCCACCGCGCCTAGCTGCAAAGATTTTTAATAGTGAAAACCTGGAAACGATCTAATGTTCATCAATAGGGCAACGGATAAATAAAATGTGGTACCTACAGGCAAAATATTACTATAATCAACAGGAATGTACCAAACCTACTCAGTATCAACATGGATAGATATTTTTAAAAACAATATTAAATATTTTCCATGGATCTGTAAATATGAAAGATTACAAGACCATCTAAAAGAACACACACTAAACTCATAATAGTAGTTGCTTCCAGGGATGTAAAAAGGAGATGAACTGGTAGCAGTGATTAATTTTTTAAAGAAGAGAAAAAGGTAGGGGAAAGAAACTGAGCAAATAAACCAAATCTAACAATGGTTAATTCTGGATGGTGGGAATATCATAGAGCAGGGGTTGGCAAACTATGGCCTGTGCACCACGTCCAGCCCACCATCTGTTTTTGTAAATAAAATTTTACTGGAACATAGCCACGCTCACTCTTTCATGTATTATTTATGGCAGCTTCTGCACTACAATGGCAGAGGTGACAGAGTCTACAGTTGCAACCATAGAGCCTGCAAAGTCTAAAATATTTACTATCTAGACTTTTAAAGAAAAAGTTTGCTGAGTTTTACAGATTTTCCTCTTTGTAGTTTCTGTATTCTTCACCTTTCCCAAAAATTTAAAACCATTTAAGTAACTTGAGGGAGATTCACAACAAAGTTCTCAGAGAAACCAAGAAAAGATTCTAAAACTGTCAGGTTTTTTTTTTTTTTTATGTTGTAAGAGCACTACATTATTTATTATTAGGCTTTTTATAGACTAAAGTAAAAATATTAATCAAACCTATTCTGTAACATAGTTTAAATGACTGGTGAATTATAGAAATACTCCACATAGGGGCCGGTCACGGTGGCTCACACCTGTAATCCCAGCACTTTGGGAGGCCAAGGCAGGTGGATCACGAGGTCAGGAGATCGAAACCATCCTGGCTAACACAGTGAAATCCTGTCTCTACTAAAAATACAAAAAATTAGCTGGGCGTAGTGGCGGGCGCCTGCAGTCCCAGCTACTCGAGAGGCTGAGGCAGGAGAATGGCGTGAACCCGGAAGGCAGAGCTTGCAGTGAGCTGAGATCGGGTCACTGCATTCCAGCCTGGGGGACAGAGTGAGACTCCATCTCAAAAAAAAAAAAAAACAAATACTCCACATAGGAAAAACATATATAGGGCAGCTACATGAAATATGAGGTATAGGTTCCTAAAAAACTAAATAATTCAAAACTAACATAATTCAAGACTAATTATCTCATATATAGAGAGGAAAGAAGCATTCTCAGAGTACATAAATCTATAATTAATATAGAATGTTTTTATGAATACATGTTAATACTAATATATAATAATACATTAATATCTTGATTATACAATTGTGTGGTTAATAATTAATGTACAACACAGTGATTTATTATGTAATTTTAAAATATAATTTAACGCACAATACATAATATTCAAATAAATACCAAGTTAACTTAATGACAGTTCATTATCTAATGTGGTATGCTGCTTGAAAATAATTAAGGAGAAATTACTATCATCTTCCAATAACACAAATAATGAGAGGGTTACGAGACACTAAATTAGGACAAGCTATCTCTCCACATTTCAGTGAAGGCTGGTCTGATTCCTTGGAAGACTTTTGCTAAAGAATGAATCTAATGTAGCTTGAGAGTTTTTCTTTTTCTTTTTTTTTCACTGACGATTTCTTGGTATGCAGACACATTTTTCATCTTTAGATTTGCCACCACGAACAGCAATCCACATTTAGCTCACCTTCAAAAATAGTAATTGCTGCTGAAATATGGTCAAAAGCCTATGGCAGTCACTTTACTGTCAGTTGTGCCCAAGGCCCGGCTTGACTGCTAGGACCCTCTTCCAGCTGCTTCTATTTTTCTAATTCTAGCAAGACTTCCTTTATTAATCCATGGGGAACAACCCAAGCAAATATTCAATATCCTCTTCAGGAACTCTATGCAAATCTACCTTCTGTTCTACTTGCACAGATTCCTTATTAGCAGGTGTTATGTTGTTATGTTGTCTTCCAAGTTAAAGCCTCTTTAAATTATGGTAAGGCTGAAATGTTTTGATAGCTTTGGAGTTAGCAGATACAGCTTGCCGGCTCATTTTTATATTCCTAAAACCTTGGTGAGCTTTAAAATTGGAAAGCCAGCCATGACTTGTAGTAAACCTTTTGTCTCACTGTCACCTCTTTTCAAATCAAAATCAGAATACTCATGCCTTAGCATAGATGATAGATTGCCCTCAGGGGTGCATTATGGCAGCATTGATCTTGCAACTTGTGTTACCAGAACTTTTTCCATTTATTCCATTATCAATGCCTGGTTATAATTTTTGTGAACTAAGAGGCATACCTGCTTTAATACTGCTTTCGGTTTTTTGAGCACTACCACCAATATTCTGCAGGGTACACTCTCCTAAATTAATAGCATGAGATATCACAGCAGTGGTTTGGTCATCTTCATAGATTTTTTTATCACATCTAACTTTTGTTCTAAAGTTATTAAATTTGGGGCACATTTTTTAGCACTAGCACCACCACTTAATATAATGGCATTTATATGATATGATATGATATGAAAAAAAGTTTTAATTATCTCAAGAGCAAATTTAAGACAGCAGCACAAGCTGGGCGCCATCGGCTCATGCCTGTAATCACAACAGCTTGGAGGCTGAGGCAGGAGGATCACTTGAGGCCAGGAGTTTGAGACTAGCCTGGGCAACATAGCAGGACTGAGACTCTATCTCAACAGAAGAAAAAAACAAAACAAGCTGGGCGTGGTGGCAGACACCTGTGGTTCTAGCTCCTCAGGAGGCTGAGGTAGGGGATTGCTTGAGCCCAGGATTTCAAGGTTGCAGTGAGCTATGATCATGCCACTGCACTCCAGCCTGGGCAACAAAGCAAGACCCTGTCTCAAAAGAAAAAAAAAAAAAAAAGGCATAACAGTCATCAAAAACATTAACCCAAGAACTGATACAGTATCATGTGATACTAATAAAGAATGACGGGAATTTTGTTTTCCTGCTAAAGTGATGCTGATACAAGGCAACAATGCCATAATTTGCAGTCAGCCTGCCAGACTTGAAAGTATGCATTTCTTGAACATTTCTTTTAATTTTGAGAAGTCTCACAATATTTCAAATTTGAGACATAATTCAAAGTTGCATAAAACAGGACTACACTGAACTTTCGAAACTTAAAAGGAAAATACTTGAATATAGTAAAAGAGAAAAATAATGTAGTTTTGTTATTTCCAACCAAGTAGAATTAACAAGAATTTAAATAAATTAAAGAACCTGAATATAAATAATAAAATAAATCAAGAATGCATTCTTACTAATGATCTAAGATTAAACTGTAAGATTCAAAACAAAAGCGCACAATATATCACTTCACTTTTTTAAAAACTAAGCTTGCCACTATGAACAGCAATCCACGTTTACATCATCTTCAAAAACAGTAATTGTTGCTGAAATATGGTCAACAGCCTATGCCAGTCACTTTACTGTTAGTTGTGCCCAAGACCTAGATTAATGACTAGGACCCTCTTCCAGCAAAAAGAAAAGTATTCGGATATATTAGAATGCTATATCCAAAGTGAAAATAAGCCCAAGTGGCATTATCAAGAAAAGTATTAACAATCAAACTCACATCTTGAATGATCTTTGCTGCCTCTTTAGAAACTGCACCTGTTGTAAATTAAAATAAACATTATTATCCTTAGAATATACAGAAGTAAACACTGAAACTGAGAAGTTACTTTCCTCCCATTAAGCTGGGCTAGAGTCTAAACCAGAATTTCTCAGAAACATGGTACAAGGAAACTGCATCAGTATCACCCAGGGTGCTTAATATTGGTAAGGACTCATGGGCCCCAAACCCATCCAACTGTATTAGAATCTCTGGCAGTAAAGGAGTAAATATTAAAATAATTTGGGCTCCTAAAAAAATATTACTTCCTGGGGAGTGTCTCCGAACCTTCTATGGCTCAAGAGCCTGCCTGATTAAAAAAAAAAAAAAAGAAAAAAAATTAGCCCGGTGTGGTGGCCTGTAATCCCAGCACTTTGGGAGGCCAAGGTGGGAAGCCAGGAGCTCCAGACCAGCCTGGTCAACATGGTGAAACCCCATCTCTACCAAAAATATAAAATTATCTGGGTGTGGTGGCAGGCACTTGTAAACCCACCTACTCAAGAGGCTGAGACAGAAGAATTGCTTGAACCTGGGAGGCGGAGGTTGCAGTGAGCTCAGATTGCACCATTGCACTCCAGCCTGGGTGACAGAGTGAGACTCCGTCTCAAAAAAAAAATTAAAAATTGAAAAAACAAAAATAAAGACACTTCCTTTCCCATCCACACCACCTTGCTTGCTACCCACTCCCCTGAGGTGGGGGTAGGGGGGCGGCGGGAGGGGGTGCATGTTCCCCTACATCACATAAAGAAAGGTATTACCAGTAAGAACTACCGGCCAATGGCTCACACCTGTAATCCCAGCACTTTGGGAGGCCAAGGCAGGTGGACCACCTGAGGTCAGGAGTTTGAGATCAGCCTAGCTAACGTGGTGAAATCCCGTCTCTACTAAAAATACCAAAATAGCTGGGCATGGTGGCAGGTGCCTGTAATCCCAGCTACTCGGGAGGCTGAGGCAGGAGAACTGCTTGAGCCCAGGAGGCAGTGGTTGCAGTGAGTTGAGATCGCGCTATTGCACTTTAGCCTGAGCAACAAGAGTGAAACTCTGTCTCAAAAAAAGAGAACTACTTAGGCTAGACAACACTCACTTCTATGGCTTAGCCAAATGTCATTATATCAAGTCATACCTTTTAAAACACTGTTAGTGTTCCCTGTAGATAAGGTAGCAGGTATTTTTGCCAATGACACCACACTGGTTATAACTGGTGTTGTATCTGTCCTTGCAGAAGGGAGCTCCATCACAGCAGTTTTCGCTTTAGAAATATTTACTGATTAAAATAAAAAGTTAAGACCTGGAATAAGCAAAAGGGTCTCTCTCTCATACACACTCATACTCACACACAAAACCCTGTTTAGTAACTAGGTTTTCAAGAAGCAATACAAATATCTGATTCTGTGTAATGTTAGGTTGGGTGACTCTGGTCAGATTAGTGTTCATTAGGACTTAAAGAGAGTCCAATTCTATAAAACTATAAACCTCAAATGACATTTAACAGGTAGAAATACAGGTGTTGGATGCAGTGGCACCAGCCTGTAATCGCAGCTACTTAGGAGGCTGAGACAGGAGGATCACTTAAGACCAGGAGTTCAAGACTAACCTGGGCAACATAGCAAAACCTAGTCTCAACAACAACAACAACAACAAAAAGGTATTAGCTTCAGGATTCACTGGGCTGTTCTATTAGTAACTATTAAAACTCCTAGACCTAAGCGTGCATCAAAAAAAAAATTAACATGACAATTTTTATAAATAAGTTAATGAAGGAGCTGTCCAACCCCATAACACTGGTTTTCTTAACCCATATTATAAAATGAATATTCTACTACCAACTTGACTGGTTCTGGGGAATGGAAGGCTAACACAAAAGATTAGCACAAGGCATTTATGATTAAGGTAATCATTAATTAGGCTGCAAAGGCAGGCAATGGCCAGACTGCAAGGAGCCAAAGCTCTGTCAATTAGGTAGCACTCCAGGCTTTGATCAGAGAACATAATACCAAGCGGCTTTTTTTCTTCTGAGAGGCAGAATATCGTTCTATTGCCCAGGCTGGAGTGCCATGGTGTGATCTCGGCTCACTGTAACCTCCGTCTCTCGGGTTCCAGTAATTCTCATGCCTCAGCCTCCTGAGTAGCTGAGATTACAGGCACACACCACCACACCTGGCTAATTTTTGCATTTTTAGTAGAGATGGGGTTTCACCACGATTACCAGTCTGGTCTCGAACTCCTTGCCTCAAGTAATTTGCCCGTCTCAGCCTTCCACAGTGCTGGGATTACAGGTGCGAGCTACCGCGCCCGGCTACCAAATGTTTTTAATCTAATACTGAGAAAGAAATATTTAGGAGAGCTACTTTATGAATACACCATGGATCTGTCTACTCACCTGAATATTCTGACCACATTAGCTGTCCTACTTGCAAAATTATTTTATTCTTAGCCAGGATCAACTTTGCTACCCATGTAGAACCGGTCTATTTTGTATTTTCTGAGATAATTAATGTGTTGTTCTTTTCTTCTTGCCTATAAGCAAGCTCTGAATCAAATTTTACACTAGTCACAGCAACTGTATTAACTATACTCTCCCTTTGTTTGCCCTGATTTTCTATTTTTATTTCTGGTTTATGAACTAAATAGTATATATCCCTAGTTTAAGTTATTTATGGACAGATACATTCAATCAAAAGCAATCAAATACAAGTTTCCGGCCGGGCGTGGTGGCTCACACCTGTAATCCCAGCACTTTGGGAGGCTGAGGCGGGTGGATCACGAGGTCAGGAAAAATTAGCCAGGCTTGGTGGCTGGCGCCTGTAGTCCCAGCTACTCGGGAGGCTGAGGCAGGAGAATGGTGTGAACCCAGGAGGCAGAGCTTGCAGTGAGCCGAGATTGCGCCACAGCACTCCAGCCTGGACGACAGAGCGAGACTCCGTCTCAAAAAAACAACAACCAAAAAAACAAGTTTCTTATAAAAATTAGTGCAGATACATTATTGGCCTTTTGCTGTGCTTGACTATCAGAGCAAAAAGTATTATAATCACTTTTCCCTCAAGGGGAAATCTTAAAGACTTCTTAAAGAAAAATTTAAGGAAATTCAGGCTATTTGAATCCAATGAAATTTTGTTTTTATTATATTATTTATAACTGTGTGTGCTGATAGTGTCCTAGCACTGACATAAAAATCCCATTAGCTAAGTTTAATTTTACCTTTATTTTGTGGAAGAGAGTCATTCATAATTTGCTGATGACAAAACTCCAAGACACAAAATAGGTTACAGAAATGTTTAATGTTGCCTCGCCACTTTATGGACTCACTTAGTTTACCCTGTCGTTTACAACCATCACACTTGGCCATCTGAGAAAGAAACGTTGGACAAGATAGGCTTAAAACTATAAAATAATGAAAAGATAACATTAATCATAAAAAGAGGCACTATGAACACAGGATATATGAGTCAGTTGAGACTACAAAATGTAAGGTTCTTACCTTAAAATACTGATTTTATTTAATTCTTTGTTTTATACGATGCCCTAAATCAAGATAATATAAAAATTGTGGCCAGGCATGGCAGCTCACATCTGTAATCCCAGCATTTTGGGAGGCCAAGGCAGGCGGATCACAGAGTCAGGAGTTCAAGACCAGCCTGACCAACATGATGAAACCCCATCTCTACTAAAAATACAAAAATTAGCCGGGCGCAGTGGCACACACCTGTAATCCCAGCTACTCAGAAGGCTGAAGCAGGAGAATTGCTTGAACCCGGGAGGCAGAGGTTGCAGTGAGCCAAGATCGCGTCACTGCACTCCATCCTGGGCGACAGAGTGAGACTCTGTCTCAACAAAACAAAACAAAACAAAAAAATGCTCTTGTTTTCAAAATTACCAATAAGGGAGTCTAAAGATAGGTTCATAACTGGGCGTGGTGGTGCGCACCTTTCCCGGTTACTCGGGAGCCTGAGGCAGGAGAATCGCTTGAACCCAGGAGGCGGAGGCTACAGGGAGCCAACATCACCCACTGATCACGCCACTGCACACCACCCTGAGCAACAGAACAAGGTTCTGTCTGGCAGTGGGGTGGGGGGTGGGCAGCGTGGGGTGGGGGAAGGAAAGATACACAATGAAAAAAATAAGTAAAAAAAAAATAAAGATAGGTTCAACTTTAAAAATATTAAGCAGCAGCTTACAGCAGTTGATATAATATGGGCTTTGGAGTCATAAAGGTTTTGATTCATTCAGCAAATATTTAATTAGACATCCTTTGTCTTAAGCACTGTGATTGGCCCTAATTATAGAATCATGAAAAATAGATTACCCTCCCCCAACAATAAAATTCTATTTTGGGGGTGAGGTAGACAAGCAAACAGTGATTTCACCAGAGTGTTATAGATGCTGTCTTCCTGTCCCCTATCAGCTTCCTCGAGAGCATATTACTTAACTTCCCTGGACCTCTCTCCTTTTTCTTATTTATAAAATGGCAATAATATTCTTAGCTCTTGGGACTATGGTAGGATTAAATGAAATGACACTTACGGAGCACCAGACATGTATTAGTAGTTCAATTAACTGCAGCTACCATTGTTAGCCTTTCAAAAAGTTAATCTTTTTTAAAATGAGGTAGGAATAGTTGCCAGCTATTGTCCTTTGACCTATGAAGTAAGACAAGGTCTGACTTCAAATTCCTCAGAGTAACCTGAATGAGAGAGCCACTTCAGGCAACATTATGTGAAGTTCTAACCTGAAAGAAGTCAAATAAGGGCAATGTGCCTTATAAGAAGGCAAAAATAAAAGGACCATATCCAATCAACAAAGTCTGCAGAAATCCTATACTTTTTATCCCAAAGAGTTCATGTTTATATTCAACTGAATTTTTGTTATAGCCCATAACTTATTTTATCCAGTGCTAAACACCAAATTTTTCTTGACATAATTTGAATATATTTTAAATAGAAAACAATTTGCACTGATTTCAGAAAGCCAAAAAAATTATATTATCACCTTTACCTGATAAAACAGAACCGTAAATTTGGACATACAATCTTCACAACAAAACTCTTCTAACTTGCCCTCCAATCGGTTTTCTACCAAATTTGGGGATGTCTGTGAACAATAGCTGCACATCTTACAGTAGTTTCCCCATCGTTCTCCAAAGTCACGGGCAGATAGGAATTTGCAAACTGAGGATCAGAGGGATGAAAGGAAGAAAGATCAAATTTACATTAACTGAGGAGGTATAAGAAGTTTCTGTGGTCTTCTAATACTTACACAATTATTTGCCTCTAGATTACAAGACAGTCTCTATATTCACAAACCAAACTTATACCACCTTTTATTTCATTTTATTTTATTTTTTGAGACAGAGTCTCACTCATTTTTCCCAGGCTGAAGGGCAGTGGCATGATCTCAGCTTACTGCAACCTCCGCCTCCCGGGTTCAAGTGATTCTCCTGCCTCAGCCTCCTGAGTAGAGTAGCTGGGATTACAGGCGCCTGCCACTACGCCCAGCTAATTTTTATATTTTTAGTAGAGACAGCATTTCGCCATGTTGGCCAGGCTGTTCTAGAACTCCTGACCTCAGGTGATCTGGCTCACCTCAGCCTCCCAAAATGCTGGGATTATAGGCGTGAGCCACTGCGCCTGGCCCCCACCTTTTAAATATACTCTAAATATTAGGCCATTTATATTCAAAAACATCAGAGGTATAAAAGTTTTCTAAGCCAAGAAGCAGCAACTATTTAAGCTCTTCTTTACAAATGAGTGCGAGAACAAAAAGATCTCTGATGTCATAACTAAACTTATAAAGAGATTTTCTTTATTAATACCACTGATCTAATCATTTTTATAGTTTTTTATTGCAATTATTGCAACATTTAAAAAGACTGACTTTCGTCCATGCACAGTCGCTCATGCCTGTAATTGCAGCACTTTGGGAGGCCAAGGCGGGAGTATCACCTGAGCTCAGGAATTCAAGACCAGTCTGGACAACATGGTGAAACCCCGTCTTTACAAAAAATAAAAAAAATTAGCCAGGCATGGTGGCATGCTCTTGTACCTTCAGCTACTTGGGAGGCTGAAGTGGGAGGATCCCTTAAACCAGGGAGGCGGAGATAACAGTAAGCCAAGATCATGCCACCACACTCCAGCCTGAGTGACAGGGCAAGACCTTGTCTCAAAAAAATAAATAAATAAAAATAATAAATAAAAAGATTGACTTTAAAGTGAATTAACTATAAACACAATTCAAAAAAACTTCTTTTTTTTTTTTTGAGACAGTGTTTCACTCTTGTCGCCCAAGCTAGAGTGTAATGGTGTGATACCGGCTCACTGCAACCTCTGCCTCCGAGGTTCAAGCAATTCTCCTGCCTCAGGCTGCCAAGCAGCTAGGATTACACGTGTGCGCCACCATGCCCAGCTAATTTTGTATAGAGATGGGGTTTTTTAATAGAGATGGGGTTTCACCATGTTGGTCAGGCTGGTCTTGAACTCCCAACCTCAAGTGATCCACCCGCCTCAGCCTCCCGAAGTGCTGGGATTACAGGCGTGAGCCACAGTGCCAGGCCTCCAAAATACTTCTACTTATACCTCATAAGACAAAAAGAATGTGAAAACTAATTGTGGCTTAATTGCCCAAGTCATCATGAATTATAACAACCCATGCTCTGTGGATAAACCAACTTTGCCTTTACCTTCACTACAGAATGGCTTGTCAACCCCTGAGAATCGCACAGTCTCCTTTATAATTTTCTGCAGTTTACAGTAGTCACACATTGCCACAACTTTATTTTTCTTCTTGTATTCATCAGAGCAATTCTTGCCACAAAACAGAAACATTTTACCCTGCAGAAAAACAAGAGTCATTAAGAGCTAACTAAACAGTTGCTTTATCTTTAAGAAGTCATTTTCATGTCAAAGCAAACTGAGTGTTCAAAATTGAAAACACAAAAGTGTTTCCACTGGATAAGTTTATATTCAATCCCTTTCATGATCTCTCTTTACCTTGTAGAAAAGAAGTTCTGGTTTTGTGGCAAACAGATTATTACAGTGCTGACACTTGAGTTTAACAACTGTATGGGTTAAAGCAACTTGCTGGGATTGTTCAGCAAGAGGTTGGAGGCTGGCTGCAGCAGAGCCACGGATGGAGCTGGAGGAAACGGCAGAGGTGTTACCTCCTCCTGTTGACACTGCTGACCTGGAGGAGGGCAGGCTTACAACCACTTGGCCCTGAGACAGGGGCATCGCTGAAGAGTTTGTTCCTTTTGGCTTGTTAAATACATTCTGAATGAAAACAAATAAGGTAAAGATTTTATCAAGTGAGAAATAAGATAACTTGGTACTTTTCATGTCCTCACTTTAATAAATCAAGTCCCCCACAAACATTTTTTAAAATTTTCTGTCATGGAAAGAGTTTAAATGGCATACTTCCACAATAAAAGGACTGAGAAATACAACATTAAAAGGTCAAGGACTGGAATTCAGGCTTTCCTGACAAAGACCTCTAATGTATGCCTCTAATAAATTAGAGCAGGCTTCTCCTTCCCCCCAAAACCTCCCCCTACCTGCACTCCCATTATCAACCAGCTTCTGATGGCTATTAAGACACAACTGCCACCAACAGTCTCTTTCTCCCTAATGCCAGGGATACTGCATCAGGCATGTTCCTACCCCGGAGATTACTAAACTCTACTCTGTGTGTGTATTGCAGAGAGTGAGGAGAAAATGGGACAAGTGGATGCTTACAATTCCATGCCAGGAGTCACTAGGTATCTGACCCAGGATGAGAGAGGAAGGGGCATGTGAATCCCATCAGGCTACTGTTCTTCACCATACCACCTACCCAAACCATAATCCTAGCTTCCATCTTTGTGAAGGGGAGAGACCCAAGGGAGAAAGTGGGAGGGAATGACAGTTTAGGCAAGTTTCCTAAATAAAGAAGAAATTGCTAAGACCCAATATCTGGGTTCAGATATTTTATAGAAATGACCTGGTTGGGACCCTGGATGAAACAAAACAAATTTTTTCTTTTTAATTCAAATTTAAATTTTCATAAGAACAGGCCTTCAGCAGTTAACACTGTGCCACAGATCAATGCCTAAGAGAATCACATGCATGATGTGCTACCTCAGATCATACCTGGAAAGCGACCACACAACTGGAGCTGCAGAAGCTGTATATAGTTCCATTTGACATGGCTAGGTGATACTGAGGGATTGCTGAGGTTTTACAACTATGACACGAAACCTGGACACCTTGATGACAAAAAATAAAAAACAATGATTAAGTTATACCAATGAACAAACAATACAAAAATGTATTGGGAGAATGAAAAAATTAAATAATAATATACCAAAAAAATCAAGGAACTTTACAAAACTCTGAAATCTAACTACAACTAACCTCTATTAAGTCCCACTTAGACAAAAACTAACTTGGAAATTTTAAGTGTTTTTTCTTTCTTCTCACATATGAAACTATAAAATACTGTATATATTGCAACCAAGAAAATCAGTGAAAAACTATTTTCACATACAAGTCAGTTATTTAAAAGTCAATCTTGGGTCTTTATTTAACTAACGAGATAAATTTAGCTTGTAACAAAATCAAAGAAAAGCAGTTACATTTTTCTTCAATAGTTATTAAATATATAAATTTATCAAATTTAAACATTACCTGAAGAAGTAACAGTCTTAACTCTGTAAGCAGATAAGCAATTAATAGAGCAGAAAAGCTCTGTTTTTCCTGAATCATTTGTAGTCTCAATCATTTCAGCTGAGGGCCTCAATGACTTCCCCAGGGCATATGGAGGAATCTGGGCTGAATTCTATTAAAATAAAAGAACATTAGATACCTAGTACAAGCATACATATTTACATATTGTTCAAAAAACTAAAAAGAAAAGCTACCTACAACCACAGCTCTTGGTTGAAATATTTGAGCATGATGATGAAACCACACTATTGGGAGGTGGGAAAATAAGTTCTTCCAGACAGTAATGAAATAGAAACTGAAGAAATTAGTAACTACTCAGATAGAGATCTTAGCAAACAAAACACATTAATTCAAACACAAGTAATGAATTAGGTAATCATTACATACTTTTTCATCACCAATAATCAGAGAAGACCAGCGAATCCATGAACCAAAGGGCCATTCTCAGTATAGTCTTGTACATCAATCTAGAAGAGTCTACCACCTTTAAGGTTACTTAATTTGTGAGATTCTTCAGCAGGAGATAGAAATGATACTTAATGTATATTAATAGAGATCCTACAGAACGATCTATTTTTCAAGCTGAGTTTCATAATAAAATCTGCTCATAAGTTTATTCATGTTTTAAGAAATAATAAAAATAGCTACCATTTACATAACCAATACTATAACTTACTAAATGCGTATCATGAGCCAGGCCCCAGGCTAAGCAATTGATATACAGTGTGTCACAGAATCCTTTTAACGACAGAGTGAAGTGCTCTCAAAAATTACATTAACAAAAAGTTCAAATTAACTTTAATTAAATTAACAGATGAGCAGAAGAAGTAGGAAATTAAACTCATTTCATCAGGCTCCAAAGTTCAGGCTCCTAACCACTACACTACCCTGTCAGTGACACATTATAAGGTCTCTCAATATGAAAGGAAATCGTAGGAAAATATAAATTCTGAGGTTTCATGACATAATCTTCCTAGTAAAAAGACAGAGCACAATACTAGTAACAAAATTAGAAATGGAACTCATTTTGGGATCATATATAAAATAACATGGATTCTTTTCCTGTGAAAGTAGTAACCAGACTGCCAAAAATGGCAATTCTTAAAAAAATAGATTATTTTCAGTGATGAATGTCCATATGTCCATTACCAACTGCTCAGAGGAAGTAACAAATCAAACTTGCTAACTGAAAAAAATGTTTAATTATCATTTACAAGATACATCTTTACATCTTTAAGAAAAACTTTTTAAAACCACAAATCAGTAATAATTAAATTGACACAAGGTGATATATTTAGTAACAAGCTTACTGCATTTATTCATTACAATAAATAAAATTACTTGAAGTATTCTCATAAGACAGTGTTGACCAAATAATTACGATTCATTCCCAAACACATTTTAAAATGAAAAAGACAAGCTTTGTTTAGATTCACTGATTTTATCATCTTAACTCTTGCTTATGGCTTATTTATAATACGGTATTCTTGCTATCAATACATCACAAAATATTTCATGCTCAAAGAAAATCATGAAATTACATTTGAGGCCGGGACGTGGTTACTCACGCCTGTAATGCCAGCATTTTGGGAGGCTGAGGTGGGTGGATGGCTTGAGCTCAGGAGTTCAAGACCGGCCTGAGCAACATGGCAAAACCCCATCTTAACTAAAAAAAAAAAAAAAGAAAAGAAAAGAAATCTCACTTGTGAATTCTTAGTTATGAAGGGAGCCTTTAAAAAGGGACTTATTTTACCTATATCAACTTACCATCACAATCATCCCTCGCACCATCAGAATATATCTCATTTTCTAGAAGGGAAATCACATATCAGGATGGACTAATGGAAGGAACTCACTCTCATTTAGTTCATCCCTGTGCAGCCAAATCAGAAGGAGTGGGCCTAACTACATGCAACAAATAGATATTCATACCTGCTTGTATGCCGTGACACTTGTTGAACTAAAAACCTTCTGGGATTGGCAAGGACCAGAGCTACTATAGCAATAGCTCCCACAGTTCTCACAACAGTTCATGGTGAGGTTGTTTGTAGAGTGAAATTTTGAAAAACAGGCATCACTACAAAGACCATGTACCACATTTTGATATTTAACTTCAAATCGAGTCTAGGAAATAAACACACACACACATACACAAAATAAGCAGAGCCAGCTAAAAAAAATCTCTTTGAGCAGAATCCCAATAAAAGTAAAATGTAACTTACATCAGCATTCTTCTGACACATACTGCACTTAGTTGAAATGCTTTTGGTATATATGGTAACAACAGGTTTTTTCTTTAGCTCATAAGACGACAAGCATGATTGGCTGCAGAAATCTTTGCTAGGAGAGGAATTCTCAAAGCGAGTTGTGATCACATCCTTAGGATTTAAAATGTCTCTAAAAATAAATAACAAAGGTAAAAATGAAATGTATTCTTCACAATTGTAACTTCCTCCTCTTTGTGAGCTGAAATAACACTTACTAAGGGCAAGTATTGTATGGTAGAAAAAGGATAAGGTGTCTGCAAAGCTTGGTTTGATGATGACTTCTGCTATTTATCAGGTGAGTGACAATGAATGATGTAATTACTATCTCAATTTCCTCATGTATAAAATGGGGTTTATAATACCTAATTCATAAATTTGTCAAGAGCGAATTCTATTTAAAATATAACCAGCCAGGGCCGGGCATGGTGGCTCACGCTTGTAATCCCAGCACTTTGGGAGGCCGAGGTGGGCAGATCATGAGGTCAGGAGTTCAAGACCAGCCTGGCCAACACAGTGAAACCCCGTCTCTACTAAAAATACAACAGTTAGCTGGGTGTGGTAGTGGGTGCCTGTAATCCCAGCTACTCGGGAGGCTGAGGCAGGAGAATCGCCTGAACTCGGGAGGCAGAGGTTGCAGTGAGCCGAGATTGTGCCACTGCACTGCAGCCTGGGCAACAGAGCTAGACATCATCTCAAAAACAAAACAAAACAAAACAAAAAAAATATATATATATATATACACACACACACACAGCCAGCCAGATGCTGAAAACAAAAATAGGAAGGCTTCCAGCCCCAACCAAGTTTCATCTGCTGTAGCCAATGGGACCAGTCAGTGTCCATCCCACAACTCCAGACCACAAGACACTGGTTCTCTTACTAGCCAGAGGCTGCCCAAAGTAGAACTGAAACGAGACAATAAATGAATTTTTTGTGTGTGTGTGAGACAGTCTCACTCTGCTGCCCAGGCTGGAGTGCAGTGGCACGATCTTGGCTCACTACATCCTCCACCTCCTGGGTTCAAGCGATTCTCCTGTCTTAGCCTCCCGCCCGAGTAGCTGGGACACAGGCCCATGCCACCATGCCAGGCTAATTTTTGTATTTTTAGTAGAGACAGGGTTTCGTCATATTGGCCAGGCTGGTCTCAAACTCCTGACCTCGTGATCTGCCTGCCTCGGCCTCCCAAAGTGTTGGGATTACAGGCACAAGCCACCGCGTCCAGCCAAGACAATAAACGAAATGTTTAAAAGTTGAAAGTGCAAGATTTTGAGAAACAAATGAGCTACCAGAATACAAAAAATAAGCATGATATATAATATTTAGCTATAACTGAAAAAATCAAAGAAACATATGACAAAAGGGCTGTTAAGGCTTTGTATCAGAGGACAGATGGAAACAGGAACGAGATAGGAAGAACAAAAATAATTGAGTGGTTCTGTGAGATTCCTAGAGCCAATTTGTAAAAGCTAATTATTGCAATAAGCACAAATAGCAATACCCTGGTAAAACAGAGGCTAAGTATTGCCATTCTTCTGACAAGTATAAAAACTAAAGGAAATAGTCACTAATTATAAACACTAGTGCTGGCCACAAAGTAAATGGCAAAGTATATAATAATGGCTATAATATATACTACAATAAGTGTGTTGAGTAATTACTATGCACCAAGCATTATTCTCTTTACTCAAATTATCCAATTTAAATACCACAAAAATGACAGAGTGCAGTGGCTTACCCACATAATCCTAGCACTTTGGGAGGCCAAGGCAGAAGGATTGCTTGAGCCCGGGGAGTTCAAAGCTCCAATGAGCCATGATCATGCCACTGCACTCCAGCCTGGGCAACACAGCAAGACCCAATCTCTACAAAAATTTTTTTTTAATTAGCAGGGCATGCTGGCTCATGCCCATGGTCTCAGTTACTCAGCATGCTGAGCTAGGAGGACTGCTTGAGCCCAGGAAGCAGAGGCTGTGGTAAGGTGGGATCACACAACCGCACTCCAGCCTGGGTGACAGAGTGAGACCCTGTTTCAAAAAAAAAAAAAAAATCCCCAAACTACTATGAGGTTAAGTATTACTGCAACTGCCACTTTACAGATGAGGAAACTGAATCAGAGGTTAAACAGCTTGTCAAAATCATATTGCTAGTAGGCAGTAAAGCTGAAATACAAATCCAGGTAGTCTGACTCTAGTCTATGGAATTAATTATTCCACTATGGTGCCTCCCATCTAGCACCTTTATTATACAGGTGTATTCAATGGTAAACCATGAGAAAATAACAACAATGAAAATTATTTTAATTATTTAAAACTCAACTGTAAAAATACGACAGCAAATCTTGGAAACCAAAATAATATGCTTATAATATACAGATGAAGTATTAATTTTGAAAAGTGATTTTTCTACTGAAAACAGAGCAATTAAGAGTTTCACTTAATAAGGTGAATCTGCCAGTGGCATAATAAGTAAAAAAATAGTAAGTAAAAATACGTAAATCAAAGAGAGTAATTTTATAATGAAAATCTGTGCATATAAATTATAAATGTACTCTGAACTTTACACACTCAAATGAGTGTTATACCATAACATTTACCTTAGAAAAACCACACCTCTTCCAACAATAACATAGCTCAAACGTTTTTCTAATTTTTTAAGACAAAACTTAAGATAAACCTTTAGACTATTTTTTAACTTTTAATTTTATAAATCTCATGTTTTAACAGTATGACTCAATTTAATTAGCTACTATATTAGCCTGATTAAGGTATCAAGCGCCTTTGAAAATTTGTAAAAATCAAATGCATGCGGAAAAGATAAGAATCTGTCTCCTAATCTTATGCTAAAAAGTCACTGACAGGGTGACTACTTTTAAGAAAACAATAGGCATTTGGATGTATAAGTTGTGTTATGTTCTTTAAATAAATAAAATTATTTAATTTTATTTTGATATTTGGTATGTTGAAACAATATCTAAAAATAGAAAACTAAGTTTACTTCTTCAGATTAGTTTCATGAGAACGACATAAAAGTGTTAATTAGAAGGGTATTTTGCAACAAACTAATTTAGAGTATATAAATATTTTAAAATTCCTCTCTCCTGGCCAGGTATGATGGCTCATGCCAATAGTCCCAGCACTTTGGGAGGCTGAGGCAGGCTAATTGCTTGAGCCCAGGAGTTTGAGAACAGCCTGGGCAACATAGCAAAACCATCTCTACAAAAAATATAAAAATTAGCCGGGCATGGTGGTGTGCGCCTGTGGTCCCAGCTACTTGAAAGGCTGAGGTGGGAGGATCATCTGAGCCTAGGGAGTTCAAGGCTGCAGTGAGCAGTGATCATGCCACTGCACTCCAGCATGGCCAACAAAGAAAAAAAACATCCTCTCTCCTGTTTAGCTGGAAATTTCCATATAGCAGGATCTACTTTTAGATAGTTTAGGTCAAGACACAAAGCAGATAAACATGGCCAAAGACAAAATAGGGGCCTACAAATGATATGTTAAGTATACAAAGTAATATGTATTATATATACATATATTTATTAAATTTAATATATTTATCATGTTAACTATAAACAGTAACACGATATAATTTTTATTATCAATAACAGGATTCCGTTTATTAAGTACTTGCTGTGCGCTAGGCCATGTGCTAACACTGTCTCATTAAAATCCTAGTAAGCAACTATTATTTACTGATGAGAAATGTAGGCTTAGAAAGTTAAATATCTAGTCCGAAGTCACAGAGATAAATGATAGACCCACAGTTTAAAAGCAAGCTCTTACCATTTTTTGCCCATAGTGACTACTAACAACACACTGTATTCCTCAAATTACACTACCACAGTAATAGGTAAAACTTGCCAAATCCTTCAAATGTACTAAGGCAGGGAAAGATTTATGTGACTTTGTTGCTGTATTTTCTTCTCTCTGCATCTAAGCATTATTGTAAAGCAACAATGACCCCACAAGGACATTAGAAATAAACACATTTTTGTGACCATGTGGAGTTTCTACTTTTTAAAGAATTAAATAGCTTTCATATACTATTAAAAGAGTGAAATTATTTTATGCTATACCAAATAACTTTCAAGATAACTGTTAAATAAATTTAAATGGTGGGTGTCTACAATTACAGGATAGTCCTGCAATTCCCACATGTCATTTGTTATTTCTTTCCATAGTAAAATCTAAAGTGACAGAAAACTGGTTTAATCATCATTCTAACACCACGTCACTTACTTAATGTTGCAAAACTTTAAAATTGGCTAATTCTTCCATTAGCTAAAAAGTTATTTCTACGGATACATGCTAAAGAGATTTAAAGTATCAATAGCATGTTTGAACTAAACTACATACACACTAAAAAAAGGTACAGTAAAAAGGGATGTTAAGAATTTTATACTTCGAGCAGTTTGTGCAGGTTTTCTTGGGAGGAGGTGGCAGGCAGGCAGGTGAAGAATGTCTGGTGATGCATCGTGTGGAGCAGAAGAGCTGAGTAGATCCTGTCTTATGATATGCAGTTTGGCCCTTATAAAGCATTTTTTTACAACCAGAACAAAAAACCTTAATAGCAACAGCTGGAACTGAAGGAATCAATACACTTGGGCCAGATGATGTAAAAGAAAGCTGAAAGCCTGGGTTCAACTGCTGGGCTATCAAAACAAAATAAAAAAAGTTTTAGTATCAATACTAATGCACATACAGTCTCAGTCTCTCTCTCTCCCTCTCTCTCTCTCTCTTTCTTTTTCTGAGACAGGGTCTCACTGTCACCCCGGCTGGAAGGCAGTGGTGTAATCATAGCTCACTGAAGCCTCAACCTCCCAGGATTAACTAATCCTGCCGCCTCAGCCTCTTGAGTAGCTGGGACTACAGGCACACGCCACCACACCCAGCTAATTTTTTTTTAATTTTAGCAGAGATAAGGTCTCACCATGTTGCCCAGACTGGTCTCAAACTCTTGAGCAAAAGCCATCCACCTGCCTCAGTCTCCCAAGTTGCTGAGATTACAGGTGTTAGCCACCACACCCGGCCCAGTCTCTCTTTTTTAGGACAAATTCCCTATCTTGAAATCCAGTATCAATGAGGCAATAAGTATCAATGAGGCAATAAGCACTCCAAAACTGAGGTTTCAATTTTTTTTTTTTTACCATGACTCAAAGTAGGAAATACATTTAATATTATAACCCAGTTCTCATATACATATGTTTGTAAATGTGGGGATGTGTGTTCACTTCAATCACTGAAACAGAAATTTTATGAAACAATATGTTTCCTTACTATACATATCATATTCTGATATAATCTTATTCTATTTTATTTTTTAAAACGCTGCTGAAAACCAGCTACTCACAGTTTGAAAAACCACAGCTCTAAAGAAAGAGAAAGACATACATGAAAAGATGCTTTCTCTCAATTTTACAAGTCAGAATAAGCAAATACTAATTGTAATTAACTTATACAGTTCCATTTCTTACCAAGAGGTCTCTCATTAACTGAAAACACACCACTAATTTTCAATTCACTTTCTTGAATTTTTGGCTGTTGGGCACGTCCATACTCCTTTAAAAAAGAAAAGAAAAGAAAAAAGAGCAATGAATACAGTGTATGTAAGTAAACTAGAAATTCAAGAAAAAAAAAAAAATTATTCTATCCTATTCATTTTTTTTTTTTTTTTTTTGAGATGGAGTCTTGCTCTGTCACCCAGGCTGGTGTGCAGTGGCACAATCTTGGCTCACTGCAACCTCTGCCTCCCAGATTCAAGTGATTCTTCTGCCTCAGCTGCCCAAGTAGCTGGGACTACAGGTATGTGCCACCATACCCAGCTATTTTTTGTATTTTTAGTAGAGATAGGGTTTCACCATATTGGCCAGGCTGGTCTCAAACTCCTGACCTCGTGATCCACACACCTCAGCCTCCCAAAGTTCTGGAACTACAGGCATGAGCCACCACACCCGGCCCTATTAATCTCTTAAACAGTCTAATCATAAATACCTTCACAAACACCTCGAAAGTCAAAATTTACAAGTTATTAGACTAGATTTAATCTTTACGAAGACAATCTTTCAGAATTAGAGAATCTTTTAAAATACTCTTATCTACTTTTCAAATGTAATTTTGATATATGGGAGTAATACATAATTATTCCAAATGCTGAGCACTATCTATTTTTTAGATAGTGTGTTTAAAAGGGAGCAATAAATAATTTTTTTTTTTTTTTTTTTTTTTTGAGAGGGAGTCTCTTCTGTCACCCAGGAATGCAATGGCGCGATCTTGGCTTACTGTAACCTCCACCACCTGGGTTCAAGCGACTCTCCTGCCTCAGCCACCCAAGTAGCTGGGACTACAGGCTTGCGCTACCACACCCGGCGAATTTTTGTGTTTTTTCCAATAGAGACGGGGTTTTGCTACGTTAGCCAGGCTGGTCTCAAACTCCTGACCTCAGGTGATCTGCCCACCTTGGCCTGCCAAAGTGCTGGGATTACAGGTGTGAGCCACCGCACCCGGCAAAAAGGAGCAATCAATGAAATTAAATGTGGCTGAGCGTGGTGGCTCACACCTATAGTCCCAGCTACCAGGAAGGCTGAGGCAGGAGAATCACTTTTTTTTTTTTAGATGGAATCTTTCTCTGTTGCCCAGGCTGGAGTGTAGTGGATTGCTTGAACCCGGGAGGAGAGGTTGCAGTAAGCTGAGATTGTGCCACTGCACTCCAGCCTGGGCAACAGAGAGAGCCTCTGTCTCAAAAAAAAGAAAAAGAAAAATTAAATCTGAATCATTTAGAGTTTGGATTTCAATCATTTTAGACTTACAAGCTGTCTTTTCTGTTAATGACAGAAAAGATACAAGAGTGTCAATGCAATCTGCTCATTATACATAAAATCATCACAGACAGAATCCTATTTACTCTTACTACATTCTTTAAAACGTTTTAAAACAAAATGTAATCATGAAACATTTTAAAAATGTAAATGCCTATTTTGAATGGTTCTTTATTCTGAAATTATAACCATCCTTTTTTTAATGTTAAAATACCCTTACATATTTCAAAACAGAAAGTTTTTTTAAAAAGTCTTACTTTTCTGAATCACTGATGGTAATAAATGGCAGTTGTATTTTTAATCTCCCCACATGTAGCAAAATAAATGAGTAGCTATGTTAGTTCCAAAGTTACTTTCGAAATTTGCCAAAAACTAGGAACCACTGCATTAATTCAACACTTCCCATGATATGTATTGAGCACCCAAAGAGGTGCTCTCTATAAGATATCCCTTCTTTATAGATGAGGAACGCGAAGCTAAGAGATGTTCAGCAACTTGCCCAAGGTCACAAAGAGACTACGTGCACAGATGGGAATAAAACTCAGTCTCTCTGTTCTTTTTTTTTTTTTTTTTCTTCTTCTTCTTCTTTTTGAGATGGACTCTCGCTCTGTTGCCCAGGCTGGAGTGCAATGGCGCCATCTCAGTTCACTGCAACCTCTGCCTCCCGGGTTCAAGCAATCCTCAGCCTCCCGAGTAGCTGGTATTACAGGCATCCACCACTATGCCCAACTAATTTTTGTATTTTTAGTAGAGACAGAGTTTCACCATGTTGGTCAGGCTGGTCTTGAACTCCTGACCTCAGGTGACCCGCCCACCTCCACCTCCCAAAGTGTTGGGACTACAGGCATGAGCCACCGCACCCAGCCAGTCTCTCTGTTCTAAAATCCAACATAGCACCGTCATACATGTGAAAATATAAAGTAATTACTACAATGAATTTAAACTCTGGCCCAATTGAAATAAAGTTCCCCCGTTGTAGTAATCTCTCCCATCTCCTTTCTCTCACAGCACTAAATCATTTCATTACTTATTTGGATAATTTGAACAATGCCTAACATTCATCCTTCCCCCTACACACACATTAGACTGAAAAGATCACATCCACTATGGACAATATCTGTTTTTTTCAACCCTGTATACCCAACCGCCCAACACAGTCAACATAACAGTAATGACTATGGGTTCTAACAGCAGACAGAAACATACGATCTTGGCTCCTAAACAAGCTATTTAATCTTTCTTAGTTTCAATTTATCTGTAAAATAAAGATAATATTACCTAACCCATAGGGCCAATGGGGAGGGAGGGGGCAAATGACTTAATATAAATAAAGTACACAGCATGGCATCTTAGTTAGTCAAAGTCAAAAGTAAGCATGACACGAACACAAAATGCTAGTTCTTTTTTTTTTTTCTTTTGAGATGGAGTTTTGTTCTTCTTGCCCAGGCTGGAGTGCAATGGCGTGATCTCGGCTCACCACAACCTCCACCTCCAGGGTTCAAGTGATTCTCCTCCCTCAGCCTCCCGAGTAGCTGGGATTACAGGTATGCGCCACCACGCCCGGCTAATTTTGTAGTTTTAGTAGAGACAGGGTTTCTCCATGTTGGTCAGGCTGGTCTCGAACTCCTGACCTCAGGTGATCTGCCTGCCTTGGCCTCCCAGAGTGCTGGGAGTACAGGCGTGAGCCACTGCACCCAGCCAAAGTGCTAGTTCTCATACTTATTATTTTAATAACTGTGGCATTTAATAAATACTTGCTAAATGAAGGAATGTAAGTCTATTCAATCCAAAGTGCATGTTCTTAAACATTATACTTAAATAACAATATTTACTGACACTTGCAAAATGAAGAGGATGTTAAAAGTATTATATACCTCTTCAAATTACCAAAACGAGTGTTTAAGATTCAACAAAAAAAAATTTTTTTTTTTTTTTTTGAGATGGAGTCTCACTCTGTCACCTCACCCAGGCTGGAGTGCAGTGGCGCAGTCTCGGCTCACTACAAGCTCTGCCTCCCAGGTTCACGCCATTCTCCTGCCTCAGCCTCCTGAGTAGCTGGGACTACAGGCGCACGCCACCACACCTGGCTAATTTTTTTGTATTTTTAGTAGAGACGGGGTTTCACCATGTTAGCCAGGATGGTCTTGATCTCCTGACCTCGTGATCCGCCCGCCTTGGCCTCCCAAAGTGCTGGGATTACAGGCGTGAGCCATAACGCCTGGCCAGATTCAATAAAAATTACTTTGCCTTATCAACTCAATTTCTAAAATTTTTCTGCTATTTCTGTTATATTTCCCTGACTGGTTTCTTTTACCTCAGAAAGTAACTTTTCTAAACCTTCATAGCCCACAAGTCCAAACTCTACATCTTTCCTGCTCACTGATGTTTCAATTTCACCAGGTAAAAAGAAGTAACTAAGAACTCCCTCAAAATCCCTCAACCCCCTCCACCTTACCTACAAACTGCTCAGCAAACTGTCCTACTATCTTACAGGAAAAGGAAACCTTTTTAGCTATAGCTGAAATAATGCTATTTTAGAATAAGTGTGTTCCAAGTATTGCATGTAATACTCTTATAATAAAAATTACCATTGTTTATTTGACAGTAAAATTTAACCTGGCATCCTATATTTTATCTGGAAGCCCTACATCTCCAAGTAGATAACTTTTCAATCTCCAAATCCCAGATTTTTATGTGCAAATGGCTCCTTGTGCAATTTACCACTTGAATATCCCACAAGCCCTTTAAACACAACAGACCCCAAACTGCACTTAGTACTTCCTCCAAAATCCTGTTCTAACCCCTCAGTAAATGGTATCACCATAAACCCCAAAACCTGTAAGTATCCTTGGACTCCTCTTTGACCTTCACACCTCATAAACAATCTCTAAATTTGATCAATCCTACCTAACCATTTTTAAATCTATTCTCTTTTCCCACTTTATTATCAATACTCAACTATTAAACACACCACATTATCTCACCCCTCCATGACTTGGCTATTTTCTCTGCTATATTTTCTCTGTCTGAAACTTTTAGTCAGTTGTTATGATTCAATTGCTACCTGCTCTGTGAAGCCTTACTCTCCCTCTCAAATAGATTTAGGGCTCCTTCCCCTATGCTGCCAACGCACCTCACACAATTTTAAAGCAATTACATAAGACTGTGATTTTGTATTTTTTTTTTTTTAGATGGAATCTTTCTCTGTTGCCCAGGTTGGAGTGCAGTAGAGCAATCTCTGTTCACTGCAGCCTCCACCTCCTGGGTTCAAGTGATTCTCCTGCCTCAGCCTCCCAAGTAGCTGAGCTCACAGACGCGTACCACCAGGACTGGCTAATTTTTTTGTATTTTTAGTAGAGATGGGGTTTCACCATGTTGGCCAGGCTGGTCTTGAACTCCTGACCTCAAGTGAGCCACCCACCTCGGCCTCCCAAAGTGCTGGGATTACAGGTATGAGCCACCATGCCTGGCCTTGATTTTGAATTTGTACAAAAGGCGGCACAGGCCAGGCGCAGTGGCTCACACCGGTAATCCCAGCACTTTGGGAGGTTGAGGCAGGCAGAGTTCAAGACCAGCCGGCCAACATGGTGAAACCCCGTCTCTATTAAAAATACAAAAATTAGCCAGGTGTGGTGGTGGGCGCCTGTAATCCCAGCTACTTGGCAGGCTGAGGCAGGAGAACTGCATGAGCCCAGGAGGTGGAGGTTACAGTGACCCGAGACTGCACCACTGCACTTCAGCCTGGGCTACAAAGCAAGACTCCATCAAAAAAAAAAAAAAGAAAGAAAAAAAGGGTGGCACAAAGCAACAGAAAGCATACAACTTTGAAGACAATTAGGTTTAAATGAGAATGCGTAAGATATGCTTAGCACAGCTTCTCACAAGGCACAGTCACTCAACAAATAAATATTACTTCTCCCATTTCCATAACTTTTCTCTCCATTACACTATCAATTACCTCAAGAGCAGAAGTCCTATCTTTTCATCTCTGTAGCCTTTCTGAAAACAAAGTAACTAATACAGTTTACCATCCTGGTTAAGCGTTTGGGCTCTTGAATCAGACTGCTGGGGTCCAAATCCTGACTCAACCATTTATTAATTATGTGACTTTTAACAGGTTACTATCTAGGACTCAGCTTCCTCATAGGTAAAGTGGGAAGAAAAACAGTACTTAACTCAGGGTTGTGAGCATTAAATGGATTAAGGTATGTAAACTGCTCACAACAATGTTCAAGTATTATGGATTATAGTAGGCAGGAATAAAAACTCACTGAATGAATATGAATGCTCAACATATATGAATATGAGGGCTAAACTGTAACTTTTTTTTTAGATGGAGTCTCCCTTTGTGGTCCAGATTGGAGTGCAATGGCGCAATCTCAGTTCACTGCAACTTCCGCCCCCCAGGTTCAAGTGATTCTCATGCCTCAGCCTCCCAAGTAGCTGGGATTACAGGTGCCCACTACCATGCCCAGCTAGTTGTTGTATTTTTAGCAGAGACAGGGTTTCACCAGGTTGGCCAGGCTGGTCTTGAATTCCTGACCTCAATTGATCCACCCACCTCAGCCCCCTAAAGTGCTAGGGTTATAGGCACAAGTCACTGCGCCTGGCCTTCAACTATAATTTTAATATCCAGAACAAACTCTTAGAAAATCAGAAAATAGGCCGGGCGCGGTGGCTCCAGCCTGTAATCCCAGCACTTTGGGAGGCCGAGACGGGCAGATCACGAGGTCAGGAGATCAAGACCATCCTGGCTAACACAGTGAAACCCCGTCTCTACTAAAAAATACAAAAAACTAGCCGGGCGAGGTGGCAGGCGCCTGTAGTCCCAGCTACTCAGGAGGCTGAGGCAGGAGAATGGCATAAACCCGGGAGGCGGAGCTTGCAGTGAGCTGAGATCCGGCCACTGCACTCCGGCCTGGGCTACAGAGCAAGACTCCGTCTCAAAAAAAAAAAAAAGAAAATCAGAAAATAAAAAACATTTTTTATTTGTCTCTTATTTTCTAATATTCAAAGGAGATTCATCAATGCAACATGGAAAACAATACACAATTTGTGTATTGTCAATTGTGTCAACTGGCTTGTCAACTGGCTTGTCATAGTCTATACCCTCAATCACAAAAAAATATAGCCTATTCAACTGAAAGCAATACTATAAACCAAAGACAACTGAGTAGTTCCTATCCTCTGAAATTTACAATCTAAGCTGCTAGGGAGATTTCCATTATCACAATTTTTATATTCAGAAAGAACATTTAATTAACTTAAAGCACATTATTTGTAAAGTGTATAGGCTAGGTATAATGAAAGAAATATTGCATCTGGAGTAACAACAAACTGGTTTGTATCCCAGTTTTACCATGAGACACTGGTGAAATCACTTATTCCTTCAGGCTCAGTTTCCTTATATGTGAAACAGAGGCTCTTTTATTCCAATTATTGAACATGTACTTTGTGCCAATCCCTGTGCTAGGAAATGGAGATTCAGGTCAACAAGACCAATTTCTGACTTCAGAGAGACTGCAGTCTAGTGTGTCAATGAAGGATGAGGAGGAGATGGCAAGATTAGTATAATCAGTATGAAGACAAAATTCATTGACCTGTAGATACCATAATAAAAGTGACTGCGCTATACAATTTAAAAAAGAGAGAGAGAGAACAGCTCATTCTATTGTGAATGACAAACAAACTTTTTTTTTTTTTTTTTTGAGACGGAGTCTCGCTCTGTCGCCCAGGCTGGAGTGCAGTGGCCGGATCTCAGCTCACTGCAAGCTCCGCCTCCCGGGTTTACGCCATTCTCCTGCCTCAGCCTCAACAAACAAACTTTTTTGAGACAAAATTTTGCCAGCCTACCTAGCTTATTTCTTCTTCCACCAGCACAAGAAATGGCATGTGCAAAGGCAAGGAAATAAAATGCAACCTAGTTTTAGAAGACAGTTTTGAGTGAACTGCAAATAGTTGGCAGGAGCATAGATTAGAAAAGGTGGGAACAATGAATGATGACACTGGAGAGGGAAACAAAGGCCTAAACATGGATGGTTTGGATGTCACACTGAAAGATCTTTGCTTCATCACACAGAAGGAAACAGGGTCTTTAAAGGGAGAAATATCACTCCATCTGTACAGTACGATGGCATCACCATACAGTCTTTTGATGGGATATGTGACTGAAGGAAGGAGAATAGCTAGCAAACTATCATAAAAGTCCAAATGAAAAATAATGAAATAGTTCAGGTGTGATGGCTCATGCCTGTAATCCCAGCACTTTGGGAGGCCAAGGCAGGAGGATTGCTTGAGGTCAGGAGTTCAGGACCAGTCTGGGCAACATAAGGAGACCCCATCTCTACAAAAACTAGTCGGGTGTGGTGGAGCATGTTTGCGGTCAGCTACCTGGGAGGCTGAGGTGGGAGGATCTCGCTTACAGTGCAGTGGCCATACTCACGCCACTGCGCTCCAGTATGGGCAACAAAGTGAGACCCTCTCTCAAAAAAAGGAAACACAAAAAAGAGAGAAAGAAATAATGAAATATAGAAGAATATCAAGGATCAGATATAAAAAATATTTAAAAGCTAAAATACACAAAACCTGGCGAAGAAACGGTTAGTTTAGGCAGAGAAAGAGTAAGAATTTACCATCTGGAGGGAAAACAAGTGGCATTGATGCCACCATCCCCCACTCCACATCTTACAGACACTACCTCAGAACTCTTCTTAGCCCAGCACTCTAGGAAGGCATAGAGTTCATGAGTGAAACAAAATCTACCTGACATCCCTGTCTTCTTATGATACTGCCTGTGGCTGGGCACGGTGGCTCACAACTATAATCCCAGCACTTTGGGATGCCGAGGTGGGCAGAGCACTTGAGGTCAGGAGTTCAAAACCAATCTGGCCAACATGTCAAAACCCAGTCTCTACCAAAAATATAAAAAGTTAGCCAGGCGTGGTGGCACACACCTGTAATTCCAGCTACGCAGGAGGCTGAGGCAGGAGAATCACTTGAACCTGGGAGGTGGAGGTTGCAGTGAGCCGAGATCGCGCCACTGCACTCCAGCCTGAGTGTGACAGAGCAAGACTCCATCTCGAAAACAAAAAAAGAAATGATACTGCCTGTGAGATGGTGTGAAAAATAAAATTATTTTTTATTATTTTAAAATATAATTGCTTCGCTTATACAACAAAGTCAGTAACTATAGAGTGTAAAGCAAAAGAACTGTCCCAGAAAAAAAATTCCTTGCCAAAACAACTAACTCATCTCTCCACAAGGATTTTTTTTTTTTTTTTTGAAACAGAGTCTCGCTCTGTCGCCCAGGCTAGACTGCAGTGGCACAATCTCAGCTCACTGCAAGCTCCACCTCCCAGGTTCACGCCATTCTCCTGCCTCAGCCTCCCAAGTACCTGGGACTACAGGCGCCCGCCACCACACCTGGATAATTTTTTGTATTTTTCATAGAGACAGAGTTTCACCGTGTTAGCCAGGATGGTCTCAATCTCCTGACCTCATGATCCACCCGCCTCGGCTTCCCAAAGTGCTGGGATTACAGGCATGAGCCACCGCGCCTGACCCCCACATTGATTTCTGTGCTCTCCATTCTGGGTCCCTATGGGGTAGCCAGAATGATCTTTCCAAACACAGATCTGTTTCATCTTACTTTTTCACTTAAAACCCTACAATTGGCCAGGTGTGGTGGCTCACGCCTGTAATCCTAGCACTTTGGGAGGCTGAGGTGGGCGGATCACCTGAGGTCTGGAGTTTGAAACCAGCCTGGCCAACATGGTGAAACCTCATCTCCACCTAAAAAAAAAAAATTAGCCAGGCGTGGTGGCAGGCACCTGTAATCCCTGCTACTGGGGAGGCTGAGGCAGGAGAATCATTTGAACCTGGGATGTGGAGGTTGCAGTGAGCCACCAAGAACACAACATTGCAGCAAAACTCCATCTCAAAAAAAAAAAAACAAAAAACAAACAAACAAAAAAAACCGTATAATGGCTATGAACTGCTCTTAGGATAAAAACCAAAATTTATAACAAGGTCCACTAGGTCCTGCATAATCCAGCCTCAAACTGTATATACAGCCTTATCATAGAGAAGCAGAATAGCACAGGTTCTGGAGTCTGACGACCTGGATTTGAACTCAGTCTTTGTCATTTACTACTAACTGTGATCCGTGGTAAACTATTTGGCTTTTTTGAGCTTTGGTCTCCTCATCTGTAAAATGGAGATAATAATATGGTGGTAAAAATGGTGCCTGACACACTCTTAAGCATATATAAGCATTAAGTTAATAATGTCACATATGATTATGATATAATATATACTACATACTGATATACTAACGCCATCTATTTTTATTGTTGTTGTTTCATTATCTTCATCACCATTTTCATACCTTTTCTGTTCCAGGCTCACTGTTCCCACAGGTCTTAAAAAGAACCATGCATCTTCCCAACTCAGGGCTTTCCTATTCACAATTTCCTCTGTCTGTAATACTCTTCTCCATGCCCTTTGCCTAATCAATTCATTCTTCATAATTCAGCTTACACATCCTTTCATTAGAGAGGCTTTCCTAGCCATTCCCAGGCCTCAGACCACAACCAAAACTAGGTCAGATCCCCACTTTAGGCTTTTCTTTCAGAGTACTTGTCATAGTTTGTAATTATATATATTATTTGACCAATACTTTTGTAATCTCTGCCTCCTCTACTAACATATAAGCTCTACAAGGGAAGGGACTAAGCTGACTTTGCTCAGTCCTGGATACCCAGAGACTAGCACAGACCACAAATTCTTAACAGAATAAAGAAAAGTACTACCAGATACAAGAGAATTTTTTTTAATGACAAGTATGGAAAAATGGTAAATATACTACTTTCCTTCCACACAAACAAAACCACGTAGTTATAGCCTTCATTCAAAGAGCAAAAAACCAGCCAGGCATGATGGCTCATGCCTGTGATCCCAGAACTTTGGGAGGCCAAGGCCGGTGGATTGCTTGAGTTCAGGAGTTTGAGATCAGCCTGGGAAACGTGGCCAAACCCCGTTTCTACCAAAAATACAAAAAAATAGCTGAGCGTGTTGGTGTGTGCCCTGTGGTCTCAGCTACACAGGAGGCTGAGGTTGGAAGATCACTTGAGCCTGGGAGGTGGAGGCTGCAGTGAGCCAAGGAGATCGCACCACTGCACTATAAATACTCTGAGCGACAGCGAGAGCCTGTCTCAGTTTGGGTTATTTTAAACTTACAAACCAGAAACTGCCTAACTAAAATTTTCAGTTGACCAGACGGAAAAGAAGGAATTTTTTTAAATGTTTAAATCAAGATGAAATGCTTACTTGAGCATTGTCTGGTTCTTCTTTAATTTTGTCCAGAAGCTCTTGCTGTGGTACCACTGCTTTGCCACTTTCACCATCCAAAGGTTCTTTCATTCTAATTTTTTACCTCAAAGAGTTCTTCAGGCTCAAACGAATAGATTTCTTCTTGGTAATGGATAGCTGGACACCTAAAATACATACTCAGGTTTATTTTTTTTTTTTCTTCAGGCTTATCTATATGAAAGAAAAACTTTGTGTTGAGTGCATGAGGCTTCACGGCTCAGCATTTGAAAAACAACTCTTCTGGGGCCACAACTAACTTTTTTCTTTCTTCCTGCTTTCTGTTCCTTCAGTAGCTACATAAGAAAACAGCTTTCCAGCAACAGCTCCCACATCTCTAGTATCTTTAAAGACACACACTCTGGTCTTTCCTACGTTGAAGTTTATTGAAGGGAATTAGACCAGCAGACCAAGACGTGGGAGGAAGTTATCAAACTCTGAGAAGAATGGACTTAAGAAATAGTTTCTGACCCCATGAGAGTCAGTACTTAGAGGCCCACGTCGCCTTTTATTTCTCAAAGAGGGGTACAACAACCTCCCAGCCCTGACCCGTAACTCAACCTTCACTGGAAGCCTCCCTAAGGGCCCCATTTCTTGGCCTAACGCTAGATGTGAGCTCAAGATGCCACCCATCGCAGGCGAACAACATGCACGCCCTTACTGAAAGTGAGTCACCTGCCTCTTTCAAGGTCTCCGTGTGAGGGGTGGGGGACATCAAGCCCCTCTGAGACCCGCTTCACAATCGCCTTCCTGTAGAAAAGAAACTCAGTTGGCCATTCAGTAAATTCCCTTCCCCTAAAAGTCAAAGAACTAAACGGGACGAATTAAACCTAAAACAAAAAGCTCTTCAAAGTTGTCTTTATCCGAATAGTCAGGGATGGAAACGCACAACTGGTTGGAAAGACTGTTCCAAAGAAGAGATGAGAACTTTTGCGCACTCGCCACAAACATCTATGGGCGCTCATCCCTCCTCTGAGAACAGCACGCGTTCCGAAATTCTCCTTCCCACCAAGAATTCCCACGCCCATCTTTGAGGACTAACGAGGCAACGTGGTCTCCGACTGAGAGCAGCGGACCAGCCAGTGAGTGTCAACGCGTCCCTAAGGCGAAATCCGCAGCCGCCCCAGCAGCGTAGCCCACCTGGCACCGCCCCCGCCGCAACGCCTCGTCACGTGGCGTGGCCTCCGCCCCCGCCGTCCCGCCCACTACCACTGCGGCCGCACCCACCTTCTGTCGCCTCCCTGCTACCGGAAGAGCACCGGACGTGGAATTTGCGAATGTGAACCAAGCCCTCTGCGCCTAGACAAGGATTAGTTTCTCTTCTGGAATTCCGCCTGATCCATCACAACGCAGCAGCCGGCCAACCACGCGTGCGCAGGCCTAGTCTCCGCCCTCTTTTCCCGTCAGGCTCCGGACCTGAGCTGAGGAGAACTTCCCAGCATTCCTCTTTCCTCAGTTATGGTTCACTTCTTAAAGAGACCGAGGCTCAATGGTGAAAAGATGGAGGAAGGGGGAAGGGGTTTGAGGAAGAATTATCAGTGGCGTTAGAAGGCACTATAAGTGCTCTATAGCATTTTTGTTTGTTTGTTCGTTTTGGAGACAAGAGTCTCACTCTGTTGCCCAGGCTGGGGTGCAGGTGCAGTGGCGCAATCTCGGCTCACTGCAACCTCCGCCTCCTGGATTCAAGCGATTCTCCTGCCTCAGCCTCCCGAGTAGCTGGGCTTACAGGGACGTGCCACCACATCCAGCTAATCTGTAGCATTCTTTAGTGCCCATTTCCTGAAAGGTGGCCTACTGAGAGAGCATGATATTAAAAAATGCTTGGCTTGCTGAGCACTTCACATGCACCATCCCACTTAATCCTCACCATTTAACCCTAGGAGGTGTAATTTTTTAATCTCGAGATAGAAATGAAAAGATTAGTTAACTTGCTCAAAATTGAGATTTGGGTTTTTTTATTCATTGTTTCACAGGTACATCTGTGATTTGTGACTGTTCATTCATTTTATTTGCTGTATAGTATTCTGTTTTGTGAATATGGTACAATTTTAATCGTCTATTGATGGACATTTGAGTTGTTTCCAAGTTGTGGCTATTAGGAGTAATGCTTCTGTGAACATTCTTGTCATTGGTGGTGTTAAAAGACAAAATTACAACAAATTTAATTTAAAGATCTCAATTAGCTTCATTTGTGATTCTAGAATCTGGAAACACTTCATTCCAGAAAATAGAACAAGTGTTCCAATGAGCTGAGCAGAAGAGTTAGGTTTTATAGACAGAGAAGGGCTGGAGAAAGCAGAAATAAGAATAGAAAACAGATTGGTCCATTTCAAAGTAACTTTCAAAAAAATAAATAAATAAGTTATTTTCCTTATAAAGCAGAACCGAGAAACAAAACAATAGAGAAATAACTGATTGGTTAACATCAGGTAACTTTAGTTTACTTTTTTTTGGTAAGGATTAAAGCAGAAGGAATTTCATTATTATGCTAATTGAAACTGGCACTCAGGGGAAATTAGACTCTTTTTCCTGACTTTTCAGGACTTCAGATAACAAGGTAGTTTCCATTTGATGACATGGAACCTCAGTGTGAGTGACTCCATTTTGATTTTTAGTCTGATTCATTGAGACCTAGTGCAGGAACTTAGCCCAAAACAATGGCCTACAATTTTTATTTAACAGTGATACATATGCACACATTTCTGTTGGGTTTATACCTAAAAGTGAAATTGCTTGTTATGTATATGTAAAATTTAGGTAGATAATCTCAGGCAATTTTAGAAAATGGTGGTTTCAGTTTATACTCCCTTCAGCCATGTATGAGAGTTTCAGTTTCCCAACATCCTTGCCAATAATTACTACTGCACATCTTTTTAATTATAACCATTCTGAAGGGGGTATAGTGGTATCTCATTGTGGTTTTAATTTGCATTTTCCCGGATTATTAATGAGGCTGAGTCCATTTTCATGTTTTTTGGGTATCTGGATATCTCCCATAAGTGCCTGTTCAAGTCTCTTGCTCATTTTTGTATTGCATTGACATTTTCTTATGGGCATATATTCTAGATATCAGTCCTGCTATGGTTTGAATATATGTGTCCCTTCAAAATTCATATATTGGAACTTAAACATTAAGGCAATGGTATAAGAAGTGGAGCCTTTGGGAGGGGTTAGGCTATGAGGACTCCATCCTCGTGAATGGGATTCATGCCCTTACAAAAGAGGGTATTCATGCCTTTCACAAAGGTTCATTCCTTTTGCCCTTTTAACCCCTCACTGTATGATAACAATGTTCCTCCCAGCAAGAGGACAACAACAAAGTTTCATCTTGGAATTGGAGAGTAATTCCAAGACAACAAATCTGCCAGTGCCTTGATCTTGGACTTGCCAACCTCCAGAACTGTGAGAAATAAATTTTTACCATTTATAAATTACACAGTCTGTGGCATTTTCTTTTGGCAATCAGGAATACACTAAGATAAGTCTTTTTTGAATATACAATAGCGCCCCTCATCCATGGTTTTGCTTTCTGAAGTCTTGGTTACCCATAATCAACCATGGTCTGAAAATATTAAATGGAAAATTCCAGTAACAAATAATTCTTAAGTTTTAAACAACTTTTATTAAAGTATATTATAATTGTTCTATTGTTAGTTGTTAGTCTCTTTCTGTGCCTAATTTATAAATTGAACTTTATCATAGATATGTATGTATAGGAAAAAGCATTGCATATATAGGGTTCAATACTACTGGAGGTTTCAGGCATCTGTGGAACATCTTGGAACATATCCCCATGGATAAGGGAGGACTACTGCATATATTGCAAATATCTTCTCCCACTCAGTAGCTTGCCTTTTCACTCATTGGTGTCTTTTGATGAACTTAAAAGACCTTTGTGGCCTAGTGCGGTGGCTCATACCTATAATAGCAGCACTTTGTGAGGCTGAGGCAGGCGGAATTCTTGAGGCCAGGAGTTTGAGACCAGCCTGGCCAGCATGGTGAAACCCTGTCTCTACTAAAAATACAAAAATTAGCTGGCATGGTGGGCACTTGTAATCCCAGCTACTAGGGAGGCTGAGGCAGGAGAATCACTTGAACCCTGGAGGCAGGGCTTGCAGTGAGCCAAGATCACACAGCTGCACTGCAGCCTGGGTGGCAGAGCAAGACTCTGCCACAGGAAAAAAAAAAGAAAATTAGCCGCGTATGGTAGTGTGCACCTATAGTCCCAGCTGCTCAGGAGGCTGAAGCAGGAGAATCACTTGAACCGGGAAGCAAAGGTTGCAATAAACCAAGGTTGTGCCACTGCACTCCAGCCTGGGCAACAGAGCAAGACTGCATCCAAAAACCAAACAAAAAACTCTTTGTGCTTAGTGCTTATTGTATACTCTTTAAGAAATATTTTCGGCCGGGCACGGTGGCTCAAGCCTGTAATCCCAGCACTTTGGGAGGCCGAGACGGGCGGATCACGAGGTCAGGAGATCGAGACCATTCTGGCTAACACAGTGAAACCCCGTCTCTACTAAAAATACAAAAACAGCCGGGCGAGGTGGCAGGTGCCTGTAGTCCCAGCTACTCGGGAGGCTGAGGCAGGAGAATGGCGTGAACCCGGGAGGCGGAGCTTGCAGTGAGCTGAGATCCGGCCACTGCACTCCAGCCTGGGTGACAGAGCGAGACTCCGTCTCAAAAAAAAAAAAAAAGAAAGAAATATTTTCCTACCAAATGAAGAAAATTTCTAGAAATGTTATTAGTCTTTCACATTTAGTTTTATAATCCAGCTGAGGTTGGGTTATGTGTATAGTGTAAAGTAAGTCAGATTTCAACCTTTCCATGTGAATTTTACATGGATTAAGCGCTATTTTTTAAAAAGACTGTCCTTTTCCCCACTGTTCTGCATTGACACCTTTGTCATGTATCAGTTGTCTCTGTGTGTGTGTGTGTGTGTGTGTGTGTGTGTGTGTATATATATATGTGGATTTGTTTCAGGACTATGAAGGCTGTTCCTTTTGTTTCTCCTTGTGGAAATACCATACTGTCTTAATTTCTGTAATAGCTTTATAATAAATCTTAGTATGTGATAGAAAAAGTCCTCTCTCCTATTATGTCCTTCAAGATTATCTTTACTTTCCTTGGTCCTTTGCATCTTCATGTAAATTTTGGAATCAGCTTGCCAGTTGTGACAAAACTTTCCTTATAAATTTTAGAATCCATGGGGATTTTGTTTACTATTACACTGAAGTGGTACGCCTGTTTTGGAGAATTGGTATTTGTTATTCATTGTGTTGAATTGTGTCACCTAAAAAGATGCGTTGGAGTTCTAACCCTTAAAATGGGACCTTATTTAGTCATATAGGATTGTTGCAGATGTAATTAGTTAAGATGAGGCCATACTGAAGGAAGGTGCGCACTTCATCCATTATGACTGGTGTCCTTAAGAGAGGAGAAGATATGGAGGCATACACACGCGAGGAGAACCCCATGCAATGATGGAAGCAGAGACTGAAGTACTGCAGTTGCAAGCCAAGGAATGCTAAGGATTGTTGATGACACCAAAACCTAAGAGAGGCAAGAAAAGATTCTCCCGTATAGTTTTCTGAGAAAGCATGACGCTACTGATCTTTAATTTTAGACTTCTAGCCCCAAGAATGGTGAGATAATAAATTCTGGGTGTTTTTTGTTGTTGTTGTTGTTGTTGTTGTTGTTGTTGTTGTTGTTGTTTTAAAAAAAAAAACCCAGCTTGTGGTACTTTATTAAAGCAGCCTTAGGAGACTAATAACAGCATTATGTGGGGTTGAATCTTTCAATCCATAAAAATGATATATTTCTCCATTTATTTTGGTGTCTGTAATTTCTCTTAATGCTTTACAGTTTTTAAATATAGAAACTGCACACATCTTTGTTAGATTTATTCTAGGCATTTAATATTTCATGTCATTTTTAATGTAAATTTTTATTTTCTAATTGTTTTCAGTGTAAATATAGAAATACAATTATTTTTGTATGTTGGTCTTGAAGCTAACACCCTTGCTGAATTATTAATTAAACTAATTAATTCTAATAGTCTAGCCATTTTTCTTACTTTGTTTCCAGCTATGTAGAAAATAATGACCATTTTATTTCTTTCCAATTATATAACTTTCATTTCTTTTTCTTGCCTATTGCAGTGGCTAAAACCTCTAGTAATGTATTAAATGGAAATAGTGATATTGGGTATCTATATCTTGTTCCTGTTATGTTGCTTTCAACATAAAATTATTGAATATTATATTTACTTTAAGATGTTTGTAGTTACCCATGGGAGGTTAAATATGGCCATAAAGTTGTTACAACTTTTCCCATTAAGAGGAGTCTTTAGTGTGCAGATGGCAGATTTAAAAAGAGAGAGAGAGAGAGAGGGAGTCTGTGATAGTTAATTTCATGTGTCAACTGGAATCTGTAGACTCAGTGAAATAGAATGTCCTCCCAATATAGGAAGGCATTATCCAATCCATTGAAGGTCAAAATAGAACAAAAGGTGGAGGAAAGAGGAATTTGCCCTCTCTCTCGCTCGCTCTCTTTTTTTTTTTTTTCCTGCTTCACTGTCTGAGCTGAAACATCCCCTCTCATCTTCTCCTGCCCTCGTACTAGAATTTATACCATCAGCTCCCCTGCTTCTCAGACCTTTAGACTCAGACTGAATTACACCACTGGCTTCCCTGGGTCTTCAGCTTGCAGACAGCAGATTGTGGGACTTCTTCGCCTCCATATCATGTGAGCCAATTGTTCATAATAATAAATATTCGTATCCTATTTGTTCTGTTTTTCTGGAGAACTCTGACTAATACATAGTCTTTTTCCCTACCTGTTGTTTCTTGACTGGGCTTGTGAATTATTTTGACTGACAAAATGTTACAGAAGTGATACCATATGAGTTCCTAAGCGTAGGCCTCTATCGTCCTTAGAGCTTCTGCTTATGCTGTCATAGAACACTCCTACCACCATGTCAAAGTTAAATGGGATAACTGCTGACTGATGAGAAATCACATATGGAGAGTGACCCCATGGCCAGCACCAAGGCCCCATACATGAGAGTGAAGCCATCTTCTTTCCTCCAGATTACTAAATGATGACAGTATCTGTTGTTACATAACAAAACACTCCTTTGCAGATAACTGTTAGAGAATTGGTATCTAGAAATGGGATACTGCCATAACTAAAACATAAAACATGTGGCATTGATGTTGGGACCAGAAAGGAGGCAGAGCCTGGAAAGACAGCAAGGAGGCTATGAGTGGAGGTTAGAAGAGCAGTGAGGAAACTTACTAAAGCCTGGAGAGAGAACAACCAGTGTGATGCATTGGCAAAATGTTTGGCAGCACAGTCATCTGTGATAACTTAGAAGCTAGGAGACATACTTAATGACCGTCTGGATCTGCCTTAGAAGACTCCCATGCAGAATGTTAAAAGTGTTTGCTGATTTATTTTAACCACATAGGATGTTGTGGTGCAAAAGAGAAATAAGCCAAAGAAGAAACTATTCAATTTTCAAGCAGAAACGAGACAAAATGTAAAGGACTTAGTGAATAAAGGACTAAGGACTTAGTAAAATAAGAAATGGCTTCAAAGCAAAGATCAAATCTAGGAAATTGCAAGTTAAATGTGGCCTCAAGGTCAAGATAAAATCAAGAGTGCAGCTGTAAGACTTCAGAAGGAATTAGGCAGTGCCTTGTAGACCATCTCACCTAGACAAAAGGGCTTCTGAGAAACATAAGGGCATTGCACTATAGCAATGAGACATATCCAAAGTAGAGAGACTTCTGTCTCAGAAGTATGGATGTGGTTTGGGGGTATGGTGTGAATCCAAGTAATATTCATAAAATGCCCACAAAGTTTTAAAGAGAAGTGTATTGGCAAAAGTGAAACTATAGATTATAAGGGGCAAAGACAGTTTGAAATGAAAAGGATCCCAGGGCCCTCAACTTTCTATGGGTGGAAAGAAACTGAAAAAGCTACGAACTACAAATATGGACCGTTTCTTATGGAAATTGCTTTCTCAGGGTGTGAAGCCAAGATCCCAGAAGGCAAAAGGCAGAATTAAAAACTTCTGAAAATAAAATGGATTATGAAACCATTCCTGCCAGGGGCAGTGGCTCACCAGTAATCCTAGCAGTTTGGGATGCCGAGGTGGTCAGATCACTTCAGTCCAGGAGTTTGAGACCAGCCTGGAAAACATGGTGAGACCCTGTCTCTACAAAAAAATACAAAAATTAGCTGGGTGTAGTGGCACGTGTCTACAGTACTAGCTGCTCAGGAGACTGAGGTGGGAGGATGACCTGAGCCCAGTGGCCAAGATCATGCCACTGCACTCCAGCCTGGGCAACAAAGTCAGACTCAGTCTCAAAAAAAAAGCCATTCAATACAACAATCAAAGAACAATTCCTGTCCTCAGAGTAGGAAAACCTGACAATAGGTGCCCAGGTAAATTTCAGAATTATTATGAATCGATAACTATTAATGTGCCTTCTATTCTTCCCCTTTTTGAATAAGACTATTCAGTGGAGTCATTATATCTCTATATTATCAATGTGTTGGTATGTGGGTATGGGGAGTGAGGAATAAGGGGAGCAGATAAGTCATCTATTTAGTTCACAGGTCTCTGGGTTGAAGAAGTTGTACCTGCACACCCAATAAACTATACCACAGGAACAACTTCTTCATGGGCCTTATTTAGATAGTGAAATGCTGGACTTTGATCCAAGGCCATAATGGTTTGAGACTTTTGGTGGAGTGGATGAGTGTGTTTTGATTGGGAAATGATATGGATTGTTATGGCCAGAAGGTGAACTATGAAAGATTATTGCTGGGCTGGGTGTGGTGGCTTACACCTATAATCCCAGCACTTTGGGAGGCCAAGGCGGGAGGATCACTTGAGCTCAGGAGTTTCAGACCAGCCTGGGCAACACAGTGAGATCCCATCTCTACAAAAAATACAAAATGTAACCAGACGTGGTGGCATGTGCCCGTGGTCTCAGCTACTCAGCAAACAGAGGCAGGAGGGTCCTTTGAGCCCAGGAGGTTGAGGCTGCAGTGAGTCAAGGCTGCAGTAAGCTATGATTGTGCCATTGCACTCCAGCCTGGGTGACAGAGTGAGACACTGTCTCAAAGAAAAAAAAAAGAAAGAAAGATTGTTTCCAAAGATGCTGTCAATAATCCCATGTTCGATGTGCATGATGCTTCTCCCATAAGGATGTGGGATTAACTACAAACCAATATCTCTGATGAATATTGATGCAAAAATCCTCAATTAAATACTAGCAAAAATAATTCAATAATACATTAAAAAGAACATTTGCTATGACCAAGTGGGAATTATCTCTGGGATCCAAGGATGGTTCAGCATGTGCAAATCAGTCATTGTGATATATTATATCAACAGAATGAAGGACAAAAACCATATAATCATTTCAATTGATGCTGAAAAAACATTTGATAAAATTCAACACCCTTCAAGAGGAAAACCCTTAAAAAGCAGTATAGAAGGAACATACCTGGGCATAATAAAAGCCGTATCCAACAGACCCACAGCTAGTATCATACTGAATGGGGAAAAACTGAAAGGCTTTCCTCTAAGATCTGGAACATGACAAGGATGCCCATTTTCACCACTGTTATTCACCAGAGTAATGGAAGTCCTAGCTAGAGCAGTCAGACAAGAGAGAAAAATAAAGGGTATTCTTGGGCACAGTGGCTCATGCCTGTAATCCCAGCACTTTAGGAGGCCAAGGTGGGTGGATCATCTGAAGTCAGGAGTTTGAGACCAGCCTGGCCAACATGGTGAAACCCCGTCTCTACTAAAAATACAAAAGTTAGCTGGGCATGGTGGCATACGCCTGTAGTTCCAGCTACTCAGGAGGCTGAGGCAGGAGAAATGCTTGAACCCAGGAGGTGGAGGTTGCATTGAGCCAAGATCATGCCACTGCACTCCAGCCTGGGTGACAGAGTGAGATTCCATCTCAAAAAATAGAAATAAAAGGGTATCCAAATTGGAAAGGAAGAAGTTAAATTATCTTTGCTTGCAGATGATAGGATCTTATATTTGGAAAAACCTAAAGAGTCCTCCAAAAAATTATTAGACGTAATAAATTCCTCTGGGCGTGGTAGCTCACACCTGTAATCCCAGCACTTTGGGAGGCCAAGATGCATGGATCACCTGAGACCAGAAGTTCAAGAGCAGCCTGGCCAACATGGCGAAACTCCATCTTTACTAAAAATACAAAAATTAGCTAGGCATGGTGGCGTGCACCTGTAATCCCAGCTACTTGGGAAGCTGAGGCAGGAGAATCACTTGAACACAGGAGACAGAGGTTGCAGTAAGCTGAGATCGCACCACTGCACTCCAGCCTGGGCAACAAAGCAAGACCGTCTCAAAAAAAAAAAAAAGTGATAAATTGCCAGGCACGGTGACTCACCTGTAGTCCCAGCACTTTTGGGAAACCAAAGTGGGCAGATTGCTTGAGTGCAGGAGTTCAAGACCAGTCTGGGCAACAGGGTGAAACTCCATCTCTACCAAAAAGACAAAAAAATTAGCCAGGTATGGTGGTGTGCACCTGTGGTCCCAGCTACTTGGGAGGCTGCAGTAGGAGGATTGCCTGAGCCTGGGAGGTGGAGGTTGCAGTGAGCCAGGATCATGCCACTGCACTCCACTCTGGGTGACAGAGTGAGACCCCATCTCAAAAAACAAACAAACAAACAAACAAACAAACAAACAAAAAACTGATAAATTCAGTAAAGTTGCAGAATACAAAATCAACATATGAAAAGCAGCAGGACTTCTATATGCCAGCAGTGAATAATCTGAAAAAGAAATTTTAAAAAGTAATCCCACTTATAGTAACCACAAATAAAATTAAAAACCTAGGAATTAATCAAAGAAGTGAAAGATCTCTGTAATGAAAACTATAAAACACAGATGAAAGAAATTGAAGAGGACACCAAAAAATGGTAAGATATTCCACGTTCATGGATTGGAAGACTCAATATTGTTAAAACGTTCATACTGCCCAAAGCAATCTATAGATTCAATGCAATTTCTATCAAAATATCAATGACATTCTTCACAGAAATAGAAAAAACGACCCTAAAATTTGTATAGAACAGGCCAGGCACAATGGCTCACACCTGTAATCCCAGCTCTTTGGAAGGCAGAGACAGGTGGATTGCTTGATATCAGGAATTCGAGACCAGCCTGACCAACATGGTGAAACCTCATCTTTACTAAAAACACACAAAAAATTAGCTGGGTATGGTGGTACCTGCCTGTAGTCCCAGCTACTTGTAGGCTGAGGTACAAGAACCACTTGAACACAGGAGGCAGAGGTTGCAGTAAGACAATGCACTCCAAGCCTCAAAAAAAAAAAAATTTTTTTTTTACATAAAACTACAAAAGACCCAGAATAGCCAAAGCTACCTTAAGCAAAAAGAACAAAACTGGAGGAATCACATTACCTGACTTCAAATTATACTACAGAGCTATAGTAACCAAAACAGCATGATATTAGCATAAAAACAAACACATAAATCAATAGAGTAGAATAGAGAAACCAGAAACAAATCCATGCACCTACAGTCATCTCATTTTCCACAAAGGGGCCAATAACATACACTGGGGAAGAGACAGTCACTTCAATAAATGGCTTAGGGAATACTGGACATCCAAACCCTGAAGAATGAAACGTGAAACTTGACCCCCTTCTCTCGCCATAAACAGAAATAAAATCATAATCCCAGCACTTCAAGAGGCCAGGGCAGGAAGATCACTTGAGCCCAGGAGTTCAAGACCAGCATGGGCAACGTGGCAAAACCTCATCTCTACAAAAATACAAAAATTAGCTGGGTATGGTGGCACTCACCTGTGGTCCCAGCTACTTGGGAGGCTGAGGTGAGAGGATGGCTTGAGCCCAGGAGTCAGAGGTTGCAGTGAGCTGAGGTCGTGCCACTGCCCTCCAGCTTGGGCAACAGAACCATACTTTATCTCAAAAACAACAAAAAAGAGGTCAAAAGATTTGAATAAACATTTCTCAAAAGAAGGCATACAAATGACAGTCACATGAAAAGGTGGACATAAAAAGGTGAAAAGATTAACATCACTGATCATCAGAGAAATGCAAATAAAAACTACAATGAGATATCATCTCACCCCAGTTAAAATGGCTTGTGTCCAAAAGACAGGCAATAACAAATGCTGGCAAAAATGTGGAGAAAAGGGAACTGTCGTACACTATTGGTGGGAATGTAAATTAGTACAACCACTGTGGAGAACAGTTTGGAGGTTCATCAAAAAACTGAAACTAGAGCCACCACATGATCTAGCAATCCCACTGCTGGGTTTATACCCAAAAAGAAAGGAAATCAGTATATTGAAGAGATATCTGCATTCCCATGTTTGTTGCACCACTGCTTACAACAACCAAGATTTGGAAGCAACCTAAGCACCCATCAACAGATAATGGATAAAGAAAATGTGATATTTATACACAATGGAGTACTATTCAGTCGTAAAAAAAAGAATGAGATCCTGTCATTTGCAACAACATGGTTGGAATGGAGGTTATTATGTTAAATAAAATAAGCTAGGCACTGAAAGACAAACATCAGATGTTCTCACTTATTTGTGCGATCTGAAAATCAAAACAATTGAATTCTTGGAGATAGAGAGTAATGGTTACCAGAGGCTGGGAAGGATAGTTGCGTGGGAAGGTAGGGATGGTTAATGGGTACCAAAAAAATAGTTAGAAAGAATGAATAAGATCTAGCATTTGGTAACACAACAGGGTGACTATAGTCAATAATAATTGTACATTTTACAATAACTAAAAGAGTATAACTGGATTGTTTGTAACACAAAGGATAAATGCTTGAGGCAATAGATACTCCATTTTCCATGATATGATTACGACACATTGCATACCTGTCTCAAAATCTCTAATGTATCTCATAAGTATATATACTTGCTATGTACCCACAAAAAATAAAAATAAAAATAATTTTTAAAAGAGGTGGGAAGGCCAGGCATAGTGACTCACACCTGTAATCCTAGCACTTTGGAAGGCTGAGACAGGTGGATTGCCAGAGCCCAGGAGTTCAAGACCAGCCTAGGCAAGATACTTCTCATCTCTACAAAAAGCACAAAAATTAGCCAGGCATGGTAGCACATGCCTGTGGTCCCAGCTACTCAGGAGGCTGGGAGGCTGAGGTGGGAGGATCACTTGAGCCCCAGGAGGTGGAGGTTGCAGTAAACTGAGATCACACTGCTACACTCCATCCTGGGCAACAGAGTGAGACCCTGTCTCAAAAAAAAGAGAAAAAAGTGGAATTAGTTTCCCACCACTTGAATCTGGGCTGGACTGTGACTTACCTTGACCGATCAATTACAAGGGAAGTGACCCTGTGACAGTTACGGGTGTAGGTTTTAAGAGGATTGGCAACTTCTGCCACCACATAAATAGGTCTGGCCAACCTGCTGGAGAGACCACATGGAGAGAGAGAGAAAAAAGCCCCAGAACCTCCCTGCCAATGTCCCAGGCACGTGAGTGAAGCCATTCTGAATGTTCCAGCCAAGTTCCTAGAAGAAGGTAGCCACAAATAACCCCGGTCAGCATGAAGTGGAACAGAACTCCCACTTTGAGCCCAGCCAATCACAGAATCATGAGAAATAACAAATTATCATCTTAAGTCACAAAGTTTTGGGGTACTTTGCTATAATAGATAACTGACACACTAAAAGTCTGCAGCTTTAAGTCTGATGTTATTAACAATTTCCTCTCAGTATGCGTGTTCAGTTTCAAGAATGTTTTCTTTGTCCTTCTATGAAAAATTCCCAGCTGCAATGTTACGTTCTACTTAGATTTCACTGTAGAGATTACAGATTTATTATTAGTCTTTCATTTTATTTTCTCCTATCTTGAAAACTAGTTAGAGTACTCTTTCAATTACTTTTCTCAGATAAAGTTATAGATGATATACTGCCTGAATCCCTGGTTATTAGTTAAAGACTAAATTTCTATAACAAAGAAACCCCAAAATGTAATAGCTCGAGTAAAATTGAAGTTTATCTTTCTCTCATGTTGCATTTCAGAGCATTGTTTTAGGACATTCGCAGTTATGCTGCTACACAATCATTTATGGACATAGTATTCCCCCATCTTGTTTCTTTAGCATTGAAACTGAATCACAGGCACGTCTTCCTGAGAGTATGAAGAAGGCACACGCTGGTCTTAAGTCACTGGGCTCAGAAATGGCGCATAACACTTCTGATCACATTCTATTAGAGACAGCTTAGTCCACGTAGCCACGTCTAACTACAGTGGGGGCTGGGAAATAGAAGGTCATGTTTGAGGCTACAATTACAATCCCACAGGAAAGGAGAAGATTGAATTTTTCTGGAAGGCTAGCAATCTCCCTACCATCTTGCACGGCATTTCCAAAATTGTCATCAATTTGCCCAAGAATGACAGCTATGCATAAGATTCTTGGATTTTAGTTTCTATCATAGTACTGTAGAAGAGAAATGCAAAGCTAGTCCAGTTCTCTTTCCTTTATAAGTAAAATGTTCTTTTTAATACCTGGAATCATATAAGTCTTTTTTCTTTATCCTTGTTTCAGTTACGATTTTCCCCAGTCACTCACCCACTCTGCACTATACTCAAGAACTGGAGAGCTGCCTATCACTTTCCAGCAACTTTTTTTTTTTTTTTTTTTTTTTGAGATGGAGTCTCGCTCTGTCACCCAGATTGAAGTGCAGTGGTACAATCTTGGCTCACTGCAACCTCCACCTCCTAGCTTCAAGCGATTCTCCTGCCTCAGCCTCCTGAGTAGCTGGGACTACAGGCGCATGCCACCACACTCGGCTAAGTTTTGCATTTTTAGTAGAGACAGGGTTTCACCATATTGATCAGTCTGCTCTTGAACTCCTGACCTCAAATGATCCACCTGCCTTGGCTTCTCAAAGTTCTGGGATTACAGGCGTAAGCCACGGCACTTGGCCTCCAGCAACTTTTTAAAAGCACTTCATAACCCAATATGTTATTTTTTCAGCAAAACTTAGTGATTATTTCTCCTAAATAGAGTAAATAAAAACTAAACATAGCCTCACATCAGTTCTAGTCAGGCTTTGCTGCTAAAAGAGTTCAGGTCTAGTCATATTATGCCACCAACTGAATTATGAAAAACTTTCATTTTTAGAACCTTTCAAATTTCAAGATTGTTAAGTAAGAGACTATGGACCTATAAATTTCAGTTTAAACTTTTCCTACTTTCTCATGAAGTTTCTGTTTATGATGGTAAGAATCAAGGAAAAGGTTTTTCTTTTTGTTTTTTGAGATGGAGTTTCACTCTTGTTGCCCAGGCTGGAGTGCAATGGCACGATCTCAGCTCACCGCAACCTCTGCTTCCCAGGTTCAAGTGATTATCCTGCCTCAACTTCCCAAGTAGCTGGGATTACAGGCATGTGCCACCATGCTTGGCTAATTTTGTATTTTTAGTAGAGCTAATTTTTTAAAAAAATTTTTGTGGAGACAGGGACTCACGATCTTTTCCAGGCTAGTAATGATAAATTTTAAATTGGGAAGATAAATAGTCTTCTGGCAACCAGATGAGGGGGTGGACTTAGGGGAAAATTGGGGGAACAATGGTGCCAACACGAAGTCACATGACCCATAGCAAGACCAGACAGGAATTTGGAAACAGAGGTAAAAGGGCCCAGCTTTGCGTTATGGCAAAACCAACTCCAACACCAAGCTTCTGGGTTCAGAACAGAAAAACAGGTCAATGCAAGGGCTGTACCCAGAGGCATCTGGAGAAGAGTCAGACAGTGAATATGAACTATCCCAGGAATGTCAGCCCACACAGGAAAGTGTTCAGCCAATATGTCAGCACCACTCTAGGCTTGTTTCAGCCTTCAGAGATTTGATGCAGAGTCCCTTCCTCAACCCAGAATGAGGACAAATGCATCCATGGAATTACGTGGACTGAAGCCCTGGTTTGGCCTTGACCACATGCTGGTCCCAGACCTGAGAAAAACTCGCTTGCTACACCTTCTCAATAGCTATCACCTGACAGCCTTGGGCTCCCCCTCTCTCCAGCAGAGAGAACAATACCCAATCACTGCCCCCACCTTTCACGCACCAAATTTCATGCATGTCCGTGTGAAGAGACCACCAAACAGGCTTTGTGTGAGCAACAAGGCTGTTTATTTCACCTGGGTGCAGGCGGGCTGAGTCTGAAAAGAGAGTCACCGAAGGGAGATAGGGGTGGGGCCGTTTTATAGGATTTGGGTAGGTAAAGGAAAATTACAGTCAAAGGGGTTGTTCTCTGGCGGGCAGAGGTGGGGGTCACAAGGTGCTCAGTGGGGGAGCTTTTGAGCCAGGATGAGTCAGGAAAAGGAATTTCACAAGGTAATGTCATCAGTTAAGGCAGGAACCGGCCATCTGGATGTGTACATGCAGGTCACAGGAGATATGATGGCTTAGCTTTGGCTCAGAGGCCTGACATTCCTGTCTTCTTATATTAATAAGAAAAATAAAACAAAATAGTGTTGAAGTGTTGGGGCGGTGAAAATTTTTTTGGAGGTGGTATGGAGAGATAATGGGCGATGTTTCTCAGGGCTGCTTCAAGCGGGATTAGGGGTGACATGGGAATCTAGAGTGGGAGAGATTAAGCTGAAGGAAGATTTTGTGGTAAGAGGTGATATTGTGGGGCTGTTAGAAGGAGCATTTGTCCTATAGAATGATTGGCAATGGCCTGCATGTGGTTTTGTATGAATTGAAAAACTAAACGTAAGACACAAGGTCCGAATAAGAGAAAGAGAAAAACAGGTATGAAAGGACTAAGAATTGGGAGGACTCAGGACATCTAATTAGAGAGTGCCTAAGGAGGTTCAGCATAGCCCCGCTAGCAAAGATTAGAGAGTGAGTTGAGCACAGTTTGTGATTTTGAGGGTCTCTAAAAGTATTAAAGCAGTGGCAGCCGCTGCACGCAGACGTGAGGGCTCTGCTAAAACAGTAAGGTCAAGTTGTTCGGACAGAAAGGATACAGGGTGCGGTCCCGGCTCTTGTGTAAGAATTCTGAACACACTAACTATGCCTAGGAAGGAAAGGAGTTGTTTTGTAGAAGAGATTGGGGTTTGGGAGATTAGTCGGACACAATCAGCAGGGAGAGCACGTGTGTTTTCATGAGAATTATGCCGAGATAGGTAACAGATGAGGAAGAAGACTTGGTGATGTCATTGACAACCATTTTTGGAGATGGACTCAGGGGCTTGATCTTGAGGGGTGGGGCGGAAATGGCACTGACTTCCCCACCGGTGCAAACCTCAGGTTTGCAACATCAATCTTGTTGGGGTTGAACTTGGGCAGTACGGTGGAGTGACTAGTATCAGATGTACCCAGATGTGAGATGACAGAAGAAAGTTGCACCTTAGGCCGTGCACGGTGGCTCATGCCTGTAATTTCAGCACTGTGGAAGGCCGAGGTAGGTGGATCAAGACCAGCCTGACCAACATGGTGAAACCCTGTCTCTACTAAAAATACAAAAAATTAGCTAGGCATGGTGGCACACATCTGTAAGCCCAGCTACTCATGAGGTAGAGGGAGGAGAATTGCTTGAACCCAGGAGGCGGAGGTTGCAGTGAGCCAAGATTGTGCCACTGCACTCCAGCCTGGGCAACAGAGACTCTGTAAAAAAAAAAAAAAGAAAAAAAAAAAAAAAGGCAAGTTTGCACCTTGGCCTCCTCTGAGCTAAACAACAAACACTCACTTGTCTACATTGATACACACCCCCTCACCCTAACTAAAACTTCATCCATTGCTTCTAGACCTAAAGAACCATGGAGTTTCTTCCTCTTGGAATTGGCTAGGTAGCCCTGAGAGAGGAACAAGAGGAGAAGGTGTGGCCTGCCTGTGATTGATAGGATTAATCTTCTAAAATGAAGAAACAAAATAATTAAATTCTTAATCACCCCTAAGCCAGCAAGGCTGATATAGCTGAGGGAGGGAGCGGGCTCTGAGGCCCAGACCAATATCCTAGAAATGGAGAGGGACTTAGGAAGAGAGGCACAGACAGAACCTTTTAGGCCAGAAGGAAAACCAGTAGGCAGGAAGGCAGATACACCTCGCTAGTGCCACAGAATGTTTGTTTCCAAGAGGAAATGGAGAAGCCTTGGAAATAAAGCCTCCCATCATCCACTAAAACAGGGTGTTAGGAGGGTCTGGGCCCTCTTCAGCCCTCCCCAGAGCCCTTCCTGCCCCTCCATGGGATGCATCCTGGGAGTGTATAGGAATAGTATACACGGCTCACAAATTGCCTAGAATCTTGAGTTTCATCAGGCATAGGGTCAACATTCCTCTTGGGATCCCCAGCTCTCAGCAGTGACAGGCCTATTTTCTGGTTTGGCAGAATGGCAGGAGATGATGTCTTCCACGCAGATTCCTTGGCTCCCTTCAGAAAGTAAAAAAGGCTGGGTGTGACGGCTCACACCTGTAATCCCAGCACTTTAGGAGACTGAAGCAGGAGGATTGTTTGAGCCCGGGAGTTCAAGACCAGCCTGGGTAGCATAGTGAGACCCTACAAAAAATAAAAATTAGCTGAATATGGTGGCACATGCCTGTGGTCCCAGATATTTGAGAGGCTGAGGTGGGAGGATCATGTGAGCCAGGAATGTTGAAGATGCAGTGAGCTGTGATAGCGCCACTGCACTCCAGCTTGAGTGACAGAGTGAGACTTTGTCTCAAACAAAAAAAAAGTAAACTAAAAATGATAAGTATTTGATAGTAGAATTAATGAGAACTAAATTCTGATTTAAAATGTCTTCCTGGCTGGGTGAGGAGGCTCACGCCTGTGATCCCAGCACTTTGGGAGGCCAAGGCGGGTGGATCACCTGTGGTCAGGAGTTTGAGACCAGCCTGGCCAACATGGTGAAACCCCGTCTCTACTAAAAATACAAAAAGTAGCCAGGCATGGTGGCATGTGTCTGTAGTCCCAGCTATTCAGGAGGCTGAGGCAAAGGAATCACTGGAACTCATAAAATGTAGGCTGCAGTAAGCCGAGATTACGCCACTCCAGCCTGGACGACAGAGCGAGATTCCATCTAAGAAAAAACCAAACCAAAACAAAACAAAATGTCTTCCTCCTGAAACCTGACAAATGACATTAAAGGATTTTTTTTTTTAAGCTACAAAAGGGCAAGAAGAATAGGAAAGGAGATACCAAAGAATGAAAGAGTTCAACACATTTTTGAAGACTGAAAACTTACAGATGGTGAAAACTACCATGTGCCTGCAGAGGTAGGGTATCCTTAGAAGGAAGTCAATGCATTCCACAGAACTCCAGAAAGGCTCAAGTTGCAGAGGCATTTGGCATTTTAGATGGTGAGTGGTGACATTGGGATGAAAACATAGGAATTGGTAGAAACTGTAAATGTGGAACAGCTAGATGCCCCAGTAATCCCTCCAGCATCCATTACAGCCAGACAACAACCCAGACCAGACTCCTTCATTTTGGAGAAACAACCAGACAGACTTCATGTCTGGGGATATCTGGCAGGATGGAGAGTAGAGATAGTGAGTAGGGATGAAAATGGGGGGAATAGGGAATGAAAAGAGTGAAAGTCTATGAGTGATAGGGCTTGCAGCCCTCTTCCCTCGTGTTGTTCTCAGATCCGTGGTCATAAAGCAAGAACTTGAAGGATTCTTCTCTGGAGAAACTGAATGACTCTAGGGTAAAGATCTTTAGATGAGTCATTTGGCGATCCCTCAATGAAAAAGCCAGTGAAGCCCATTTCTCTATGTGCTTTACTACAAAATGAATAAAGCAGCAGTGATCATAGACATTTGAGGGAACTTTAAAGGTGAAAGAGGGACTACAATTATTAATAAGAAGCAGGAAAAAGAAACCTGGAGTAAGGACAATGCAAGAAACAGAAAATTATTTAAGCAAATTACTTAAAAAGCTCACCAACATGAGTTAATATACCTAAAGAGTTAAGATAATTTTTATATGTGTAAAACAAGAAGCAATGCTATGAAATAAACAAACAAAAAAACAGAATAAGGGAGTAAGAAAGAGCTCTTGGAAATTAAAAATACAGTAGTTGACGTTAGAAATTTAATAGAATAGGCTGGGACTAAAAGTACGCATCACCACGCCTGGCTAATTTTTTTTTTTTTTTTTTTTTTGAGACGGAGTCTCGCTCTGTGACCCAGGCTGGAGTGCAGTGGCCGGATCTCAGCTCACTGCAAGCTCTGCCTCCCGGGTTCACGCCATTCTCCTGCCTCAGCCTCCCGAGTAGCTGGGACTGCAGGCGCCCGCCACCTCGCCCGGCTAGTTTTTTGTGTTTTTTAGTAGAGACGGGGTTTCACCGTGTTAGCCAGGATGTTCTTGATCTCCTGACCTCGTGATCCACCCGTCTCGGCCTCCCAAAGTGCTGGGATTACAGGCTTGAGCCACTGCGCCCGGCCATTTTTTTGTATTTTTAATAGAGATGGGGTTTCACCATGTTGGCCAGGCTGGCCTCAAAGTCTTGACCTCATGATCTGCCCATCTCGGCCTCCCAAAGTGCTGGGATTACAGGTGTGACCACTGCACCCGGCGTTATATCCCACTTTTTTTATGTAAAGGGTCAATTATTAGCATTCTAGTCCTGACTCCTGTCCACCCTCTCATTCTTACCCAGTTGAGGTAGTGACTTCTCTAAATGGAAACTTTGGAAGGAGAAACTCATTGTGTGTAGTACAGCCTCTTCCTCTTTTCTTTCTACTTAGAAGCAAGTTGTCAACAGGGAACACTAGTTATTCTTTGCTCTTTTCTGCCTTAAATCTCACAGGAGCAGAAAACAGTAAGAAGGTTCTACCCTCCAACCTAGCTTTTTCCAGTAATGAAGGTGATGCTACCTTTTATTTGCCATTTCTATTGACTCTTATTTCTCAATTGGTTTAGAAGTGAGTGGGGAAGAGCAGTGTTAATTACTGGGCTCCCTTTGAACTCCCAGTAGTACAGTAGAAAGTACACTGAAGCAGGAGATACCAGGCCAGGTTTGTAATCCTAAATCTGACACTTAACCAGTTGTGTCCTTGGGCAAATCACTTGCCATTTAAGGCCTCAAATTCTTGTCTAATAAATACATCTAAATTTTTGGTTATAGCAACAGAAACCAGGTCTGGTTATTTTAAGTCAAAAAGGGGAAATGTGTGATAAGGATACTGATGGCTTGCAAAGAGATGAGAAACTAAGATAAAAGGTTTAGACAACAGACAGAACCAAGGACCTCCCAAGATCTGTCAGTAAGAACAGCTTGATCCACGTCACTGCTAATGCTAAAATAAACCTTATGCCAAACATACTGTCTTTTAATCTGGGTAAGAACAAATGCTAAAATAACCTTCCAAATCACAGAGGTTTTACACAATGGAAGTTTATTTCTGTCTCACACAACAGTCCAGCATGGGTGCTTCTGGTCTAGCGGCTTTCTTGGCAGCTCTCCTCCAGGCAGTGACTCAGGGACCCAGACTCCTGCCATCTTATGGCTCCGTACTTCTCTGTATGTGGTGTCCTCTCCATTCAGCCAATGGTTAGGAAAAGAGAGGGCAAAGATCAAATGTGGGAGGTTTTACTAGGTCAGGCCTTTTTTTTTTTTTTAAGAGACAGGGCCTCACTTTATCACCCAGGTTGGAATGCAGTGGTGCCATCATAGCTCACTGCAGCCTCAGATTCCTGGGCTCCAGTGGTTCTTCAGTCTCAGCCTCTAGAGTAGCTGGGACTACAGGAACGTGCCACCACATTCAGCTAAGTTTTGTGGTGTTTTCTTTTGTTTTGTTTTAAGAGACAGGGTCTTGCTCTGTCACCCAGGCTACAGTGCAGTGGCATGATCCTGGCTCACCACAGGCTCAGACTCCTGGGTTCAAGCAATCCTCCCACTTTAGCCTCCTGAGTATCTGGGACTAAGGAAGGAGACCACTACTCCTCCTGCTGCCCTCCTCCCCCTACCTTCCCTAGTTCACAAGACAGGAGGAAAGAGAAAAAGCAAAAAGTTAGAAAGAAACAAAAGTAAGATAAATAGCCAGACAACCTTGGCACCACCACCCGGCCCTAGGAGTTAAGAAAAGTAATAGTAATAACATCAACCCCTGACCTAAACTACTTGTGTTATCTGTAAATTCCAGACACTGTATGAAAAAAGCATTGTAAAACTTATTTTTCTGTTAGCTGATGCATGTAGCCCCCAGTCACATTTCCCACACTTGCTCGATTTATCATGACCCTTTCACGTGGACCCCTTAAAGTTGTAAGCCTTTAAAAAAGCCAAGAATTTCTCTTTTGGGGAGCTCAGCTCTTAAGACACAAGTCTGTCAACCCTTCCAGCCGAATAAAAAACCTCTTCCTTCTTTAATCCAGTGTCTGAGGAGTTTTGTCTGCGGCTCATCCTGCTACAGGACCACCAGCACAAACAAATGGCTAACTTTTAAATATTTTTTTAGAGATGGGGTCTCACCATGTTGCCCAGGCTGGTCTAGAACTCCTGGCCTCAAGCAGCCTCCTGAGTAACCAGGATTACAGGCACAAGCCACTGAACCTAGTTTCTATCTAAATTTTATTGTCTGGAACTCAAGACATAAGGCCACAGCTAACTTTAAAAAAAAAAAAAAAATGTACTGGGAGGCCGAGACGGGCGGATCACGAGGTCAGGAGATCGAGACCATCCTGGCTAACACGGTGAAACCTCATCTCCACTAAAAAATACAAAAAACTAGCCGGGCGAGGTGGCGGGCGCCTGTAGTCCCAGCTACTCAAGAGGCTGAGGCAGGAGAAGGGCGTGAACCCGGGAGGCGGGGCTTGCAGTGAGCCGAGATCGCGCCACTGCACTCCAGCCTAGGCGACAGAGCAAGACTCCGACTCAAAACAACAACAACAACAACAACAACAAATGTAGTCCATCTGTATGCCCAAGAAGATAAGGAAATGGGGTTTGCTGAACATTTGACGGTCTCTATCACAATATTACGTGAACAAGGTTCAAAGTTCTGAGAAGGATCACCGGATTGGACAAGTTTAGGTCACATGCTAAGCTACTAGTTGTATCAGGAAAGAAATATAGGAAGGATCTGTCCCTCTTTACTTCCACTGTGAGAGGTGGCAATAAGAGGGAAGGCAGAAGAATTGCCCTCACTCATAATGGAGAATTTCCCTAAAAGGGAGATCAGGGTGTTTACAGATAGGTGAAGAGATGGACGCCAGATAGCCCGAAATGACAGATATCCAGTACATCTGTAATCTGCATGGATTTAAAAAAAGAAAGTTTCGGCTGGGCGTGTGGCTTACACCTGTAATCCCAGCACTTTGGGAGGCCAAGGCGGGTGGATCACGAAGTCAGGAGTTCGAGACCAGCCTGATCAATATGGTGAAACCCCGTCTCTACTAAAAATATAAAAATCAGCTGGGCATGGTTGTCCTCATCTGTAATCCCAGGTACTCAGGAGGCTGAGGCGGGAGAATTGCTTGAATCCGGGAGGTGGACGTTGCAGTGAGCCAAGATTACACCATTGCACTCCAGGCTGGGCGAGAGAATGAGACTCCATCTCAAAAAACAAAAAAAGAAAGAATAAAAGAAAGTTTCTGGCCAGGTACAGCGGCTCACGTCTATAATCCCAACATTTTGGGAGGCCAAGGCAGGCAGATCACTGAGGCCAGGAGTTCAAGACCAGCCTGGCCAACATGATGAAACCCTGTCTCCAACAAAAATACAAAAATTAGTTGGGCGTGGTGGCACGCAGCTGTAGTCCCAGCTACTTGGGAGGCTGAGTCATGAGAATCACTTGAACCCAGGAGGCAGAGGTTGCAGTGAGCCCAGATGGCATCACTGCACTGCAGCCTGGGCGACAGAGTGAAACTGTGTCTCAACAAAAAAAGAGAAAGTTTCTGAGGGTTTTTTCAACTGTAGTAGTTTATTATTCAGATGCAAGAAATTTTAAAAATATAGGTGTCCAGAGAGTTCTACTGAGGGACAATGGCCCTCCCTGAGTCCTGCGGGCCTCCCACACTTTCAGAAGAGCAAATAATTAAAAGAAAAGGATAATATTTGTCAATGTATGAGAAAGCATTAATGGCCAATAAAACCATATACTATAAGAAAAGTGTGATTCAGTAACTAAACGTTAAAATGGAAACAGGACTGCAAGGTCAGAACCTTACAATTTTTTTTCCAGGTTTGTCACTACTAAAAGAGACCCAATAGCAGGTCTAACATTTTTGCCCAACGTTTACTCATGCACACACCAAAAACCTAAATTTGGTCTTTAGTAGTTTTATCAACTTATCCAGCTAAGCTTTTTTTTTTTTTTTTTTTTTTTTTTGAGAGACAGGGGTCTCACTATGTTGCCCAGGCTGTTCTCAAACTCCTGACCTCAACAGATCTTCCTGCCTTGGATTACAGGGGTGAGCCACTGCACTCAGCCCAGTCTAAATTACCTTGGACAGCAAAACTATGTTTTATAGCCCACCAAGAAAGAATTAGTTGATATCACAGGTTCTGTAATCTCAACTGGTATAATATTGTATTTATTTTTTCTATTAGATTTGATACGATTTCCAAAAATCCCAGAAAATAACCAAAATAATATTCCTGAAACTTTAAGAAGATATCAAAGTAAATATAGGTATAAAAACTGCAAAAATAATGCAGGACTATTTAACCTATGGCATTGACTTAAATATGTGTAGTCATTTTGTAATCTTTGCATTTGTGCATGCTTTACTAATGTTTAAGGCATTTGAAGTATTCAACTGTATCAGACCTAATAATTTTGTAATTGCAGTTTAAATTGTTTAATATAATTAAATTAAATTTATTACATGTTTAATGGTCAAGAAAAAAAGGGTTTCAATGTTTCATGCATTAGAAATATAACTAGTAAATTGGGCATTAAACAATAAAATAGCTATTAGTATTCCTGTCCATGCACAAAAGTCCTTTGGACATGAAAAAAAAAAAAATCCATCAAAAATACTGAGTCACAAGGCACCAAATAGATAATTTGTTTTTACCACTCCTTAGGAAGAAGGGGAAGTGATGAGTCTGGAGACTTACCACTTAAGGGAACTGGAATGAGGGTTGGTTGAAAGAATTTGGGATACTGTGGCATGTATAATTTCTGAGAAGACAGCCAAACAGGTGATTAGTCTATGGTGTGGTGAATGTTACAGAAGGGATGCTCTGGAAGCACAGAGGGAAGAGGAGTTAACCCAGCCTGGGATGGTTAGGAAAAGAGAGAAATAACCTTTTCTATGTATCTTTTATGGGTTCCTCTTCAAAGAGTCAGCTTGTTCACCTTTCTTGTTCTTTGATCTCGATTTTCCAAGCCTAACTTCCTCATTCTTTGTGCCTCCTTGTCCCTATTTACAGTAAACAACTTTCCTGGCAGTCCTAATCTATAACACATCTATTTCCTTGGTTCCCACTGAAACTGTCCTTCCCGTCTTTACTGCACCCTAAAACTGTAACGGACAGCCTCTCCATTCCCGCCTAGTTAGCCCTATTCAATTTTAAACAGTAGCCACTCGGGTCAGCTTAGATTGTGCAGTCCAACTCCAGCCAATGGGGAAAGGACACATGTACAGGAGCTGCTGTGTTAGGAATAAAAACCCCTGCCCCACCCCACTCGGTGTGCCCTTGTGACCACACCCAGCGCGAGTGGCACCCTTCTGCAGAAGTAAATTGCTTTGCTGAGAAATCTTTTTGCTGGAGTGCTGATTCTTCTTTGTAGCACCAAGCATTTGTTTCTAACAAGACATAGTACATTATAAAATACTATGTGATTGACGAGATGTTTATAACCAAATATCATGGAAACCTCACATCAGTTCCAATGACAAGTCTTTTTCACAATGAAGAGAAACCAGATTAGATGTGTCCCCACGGCTGGGATCTAGACATATCCCCGAGGCCTAACTAACTGGTAGGATGGCCAAGAAATCTGTTTGCTGAGGGACTTCTGGGAGAAAACTGATGTGAAGGTATTATGGGAAAAGGAATCTGATCTAGACCGCGAGAGGAGGTTCTTGGATCTCAAACAGGAGGGAATTCAAGATGAGTTGCAGAGTGCAGTGAAAAGAGAGTTTATTGAAAGTTACTCCATTACAGAGTGAAGTGTTCTCAGAAAGCAAGCAGAGGAACACATCATCTTTAAGTTTTTCTTATATAGGGGTCTTGTCTATGTAAAGACTAAAGTAAACTGTGCCTACGTGTGGGTGGGCTGACAGCATGACAAAGTTTATTATTCTATTGATTTAAAAAAAACTGTCCTTGACATTTTAGTGTGTGTGAATACATCAAAGCATAACTATAATTATCTTGAAAACATACACTGTGATGAATATAGGGACATCTGGACTTTCTATTGTTGTAGGAGTGTGTCTTTGTAGGTATCTTTAGGCTGTTTCCTCAAATGCAAATATCTTGTGACTACGGGTAGTGACCAGCAAGGAATGTGCCTTGTTAGTCTCAAGATGGAGCTGAACTTAAAATGGCCTTACTCTGACTCTCCTAGCCTCCTGCTTCCCTAACAGGGGGAAAAAAATAAGCCAGCAAGATAAACCTGGTTAGTAACAGAGACACAGGGACTGAGAACAGAATGAACAGAGTACAGTGTCTGTCACTTGGATCTAATTCAGCCTCAGCTCAAACGGAGTTATATCTAGATCTAGAGAATGGAAGAGAACAGAGGAGTGAAGAGAGGAAGCAAGAAAAAGCAAGAATCAACATTTGAAATGGAAGATTTCCTAAAAATTCTGACAGGTATTAACATTACCTGGGAATCCCTCTAATAGAGTGTGATGCCAAATTTGGAAGAGATCATCTCTTCACTTTTATTTATTTATTTATTTATTTATTTAGAGACTGGGTCTCACTCTGTCCCCCAGGCTGGAGTGTAGTGGCGCAATCACAGTTCACTGCAGTCTCAACCTCCTGGGCTCAGGTGATCCTCCTGCCTCAGCCTCCCAAGTAGCTGGGACCACCATAGGTGCACACCACCACACCTGCCTGATTCTTAAATTATTTGTAGGCCAAGCACAGTGGCTCACGCCTGTAATCCCAGCACTTTGGGAGGCCAAAGCAAGTGGATCACGAGGTCAGGAGTTCAAGACAAGCCTGGTCAAGATGGTGAAACCCCATCTCTACTAAAAATACAAAAATTAGCAGGGCACAGTGGCAGGTGCCTGTAATCCCAGCTACTCAGGAGGCTGATGTAGGAGAATTGATTGAACCCAGGGGGCAGAGGTTGCAGTGAGCCAAGATCATGCCACTGCACTCCAGCCTGGCGACAGAGTGAGACTCGTCTCAAAAAAAAAAAAAAAAAATTATTTGTAGAGACAGGGTCTCTCTATGTGGTTCAGGTTGATCTCCAACTCCTGGACTCAAGCGATTCTCCTGCCTTGGCCTCCCAAAGTGCTGGGATTACAGGTTTGAGCCACCACACCTGGCCTCTTCACTTTATTCCAGATATCCAGAGATCCACTTTACTAGGCAAAGAGCCCAAGAAATGCTGATTACAGACAGATTAGGAAACAGGCTTAGAGATAGTAAGCAGCTTCCCCAGGTTCTGTCAGGTTGTAAGTGATAGACATAGAATGTGGACACCAATACTGTATGGATCCAGTTCCTGTTCTTTTTTCATTTAGACACACTCCTCTGTGGTCTCTTGACTGTGTTTATTTCTAGTGATAACTACTTGACCTGCAGCTCTGTCAAGTGGAGAATACTCCTATACCACCTGCTTATTCTCTGAAGTTGAGTCTATGTCCTTTCTGCTCCCCATTGCTGCTCTTAAGCAAAAATTCATGTTCATTTAAAGTTTATTCCATCAGGTGCAGTGGCTCATGCCTGTAATCCCAGTACTTTGGGAGGCTGAGGTGGAAAGATTGTTTGAGCCCAGGAGTTTGAGACCAGCCTGGCAACATGGTGAGATCCCATCTCTACAAAAAATAAAAATAAAAAATTAGCCAAGCGTGGTGGCACACACCTGGAGTCCCAGCTACTCAGGAGGCTGAGGTGGGAGGATTGCTTGATCCCAGGAAGTTGAGGCTGCAGTGAGCTGTGTTCATGCCACTGAACTACAAGACAGAGCAAGATCCTGTCTCAAAAAAAACAAAAAAATTTAAAAAAAAGGTTATTCCATCAGGCTTTATCAGACCCTACTTCTACCTCTCCTTATTACTTGGCTTCTACTCATCTCCTCGTTGCTCTGCAACACACCCACAAAAATGTTGCTGCTTCCTGTTTTCCTCTCCACCCCAAATCCTGCCACAATTTAACTATTCTCACGGATACTTCTAACATCCTGGTCTCTCAGTCAATTTATTTTTTTTCTTCTACTATTTTTTTTTTCTTTTTTTTTTTTGAGACAGGGTTTTATCATCTTGGCCAGGCTGGTCTTGAACAACTGACTTCAAGTGATCCAACCACCTCAGCCTCCCAAAGTGCTGGGATTACAGGTGTGAGCTACTGCACCAGGATTGACCTTATCTTTTTTAATCAACCTCTCCACTTGGCTTTGTGATACTCTATTCCCCAAGTTTTCCTCATATCCCTTGGCTTATGAAGAAATATCCCATTTCTTCATAATCTCTTTCTGCGTTTCCATATCTATACCAGTTTTTTATCTATCAGTGTTCCTCAAGATTTCTCTCTTTGGCCCTCTTTTCACCTCACTGTGCCCATAATAGGGGTACACTTCTGTGGCTATAATCAACCCTATGGAATGACTCACAAAGCTATAACCCCTTCCCAGGCGTTTCTTCTGAATTGTTTCTCCAACTGCCTATTAAATATTTCCCTTCAGTTATTCCACGGCACCTCATCTCAATAGATCTAAAATTGAACCCATTATTTGCCCCAGGGCCCCGCCCCTTCAATTGCTCCTCCTCCTTGTTTCCTATCTCATGGAATAATACTGCCATCCACCAAGTTTTCTGATCATCATAGTAAACCCCCTCAACTCCACATTCATCCACAGTGACTCTTTCTCTCAAATGTCTCTTTAATCTGTATGTATTTTTCCATTCCCATTTCCACCCTCCATGTTCAGGCCATCATCATCTCTGATTTAGATTACAACAGTCTCTGAATTCATCTTCAGAAGTGTTCTCTGTGGCATAGTTTTTCTGCCCTCCCCACCCTAACCCCTAACAGAAACAGCCAGAGCAGTCTTTCTAAAATGCAAATCTGATCAAGTCACTTTCTCCATTAGAGCTCTCTTAGTCTTCCCACTACTCTTCCTACTTCCTAATGTGGCTTATAAGGTTCAGTATGCTGTGGCCTCATCTGCCTCCAGCCTCAATTCTTTTTTTTTATTATTTTTTTAGATGGAGTCTCCCTCTGTCGCCCGGGCTGGAGTACAGTGATGCGATCTCGGTTCATTGCAAGCTCCGCCTCCCGGGTCCATGCCATTCTCCCACCTCAGCCTCCCGAGGAGCTGGGACTACAGGCGCCCGCCACCACGCCTGGCTAATTTTTTGTATATTTAGTAGAGACGGGGTTTCATCATGTTAGCCAGGATGGTCTCGATCTCCTGACCTCATAATCCATCTGCCTCGGCCTCCCAAAGTGTTGGGATTACAGGCATGAACCACTGCACCTGGCCTCTTTTTTTTTTTTGAGACAGAGTCTTGCTCTGTTGCCCAGTACAGCGATGTGATCTCGGCTCACTGCAACCTCCACCTCCTGGGTTCAAGTGATTCTTGTGCCTCAGCCTCCCAAGTAGCTGGGATTAGAGCATGTGCCACCACACCTGGCTAATTTCTGTATTTTTTTTAGAGATGGAGTTTCACCATGTTGGTCAGGAGTGTCTCTAACTCCTGCCCTCAAGTGATCTTCCCATCTCAGCTTCCCAAAGTGCTGGGATTACAGGTACACCCAGCCCAGCCTCAATTCTTGCAACTACTTCCACCTTGCATGATAGGTTACAATATGCCAAATTTAATTCCTCAAACACTTCAAGCTTTTTCCGGTTTCTAAGCCTTTGAATATGCTGCTTCTAGAATATCTTTCTCTTCACTTGGCTAAGTCCTACTCAGCCTTCTTGTGTCACTTTTTATGTCACTTTCTTCTGGAAGCCTTCCTTAACCTCCAAGCTCAGAATAAGTGGTCCTTGAATGGGCTTCCTAGCACACTGTGCTTCTACTCTCATAGTCTCATGTTGGCAATACCTATTTACATGTTCAAATACCCCTCTGGACCAGCTCCATGAGGGTATAAACTATATCTATCTTGGTTCTTCTTTTTTAAAAAATCCCCACCATCTAGTATAGTGATGGGAATTTAAAAATCCCCACTATCTAGCACACAGACAACACTCTACAGATGGATGTTAAATAATAATAATTACTGACATTTTTTTCAGTACTCTTCACAGGGCAGATATGCTTTCCATATATTATTCCATTTGATCTTCTCAGCAGCCCCATAAAGAAAGTACTATTGGCCAGGTGCGGTGGCTCATGCCTGTAATCCCAGCACTTTGGGAGGCTGAGGCAGGTGGATCGCAAGGTCAGGAGATTGAGACCATACTGGCGAACACAGTGAAATCTAAAATACAAAAAATACAAAAAACTACTAAAAATACAAAAAAATTAGCCGGGCGTGGCAGTGTGCACCTATAGTCCCAGCTACTCGGGAGGCTGAGGCAGGAGGATGGCCTGAACCCAGGAGGCAGAGCTTGCAGTGAGCCGAAATCACGCCACTGCACTCCAGCCTGGGTGACAGAGCAAGACTCTGTCTCCAAAAAAAAAAAAAAAAAAAAAAAAAAAAAAAAACCCACAGTGTATGTCAGGCAGAAGTGTAGAGCAAGACCTATACAGAAAGTTTCATTTGGCTTTGATAGCCAGCAAATAAAACTCAAAAAACCTTTCAAATGCTGTCCTGAGATGGGATGTTACACATAATTACAGTGCTTTTTAGTTTTTTCTTTAGCATAAAGAGCCTTGAAGAGAGAGAAGGGTTCTTCAAGGAGACAAACAGAATTATGACTCATTCTTACTCTCCCTATTGCAGATTGTTCCACTTATTGGCAATTAGCTGTGTGCTATCTGGTGAATTCTTATATCTCTATTTTGCATCATTCTCCAGCTCTTGTTTTTTTCCCCCAGTAAATGTGTGGGGTGTTTCTTTCCATTATAAAGGTGGTACATTATTATGGTCAGGGATATCTATCTATCTATAACTATGTAAGTATAGATATACAGATTTGTAAGTTAAAATGTAACAGAAAGAGAAATCCACCCTCAGTTTCATTGTCTCAAAGACACTTTAGATTTAATGTATTTCCCTCCCGCCCCCATCTTCTTTCTTTTTTACTTTTTTGAGACGGATCTCGCTCTGTCACCCAGGGTGGAGTGTGGTGGCACAATCTTGGCTCCCTGAAACCTCTGCCTCCAGGGTTCAAGAGATTCTCTTGCCCCAGTTTCCCGAGTAGCTGGGATTACAGGCACGTGCCACCACGCCTTGTTAATTTTTGTATTTTTAGTAGAGACGGGGTTTCACCAAGTTGACCAGGCTGATCTCGAACTCTTGACCTCAAGTGATCTGCCCACCTCAGCCTCCCAAAGTGCTCGGATTACAGACATGAGCCACCACGCCTGGCACCCGCCCCCCATCTTCTTTCATGAGTTGTTTTTTCAAATGTATTTGACACTTTGGGAGGCTGAGACGGGTGGATCACTTGAGGTCAGGAATTTGAGACCAGCCTGGCCAACATGGCGAAATTCCATCTCTACTAAAAATACAAAAACTAGCCGGGCATGGTGGTGCATGCCTGTAATCCCAGCTACTCAAGAGGCTGAGGCAGGAGAATTTCTTGAACCCAGGAGACGGAGGTTGCAGCGAGCTGAGATCATGGCTCTGCATTCCAGCCTGGGTGACAGAGCAAGACTCCATCTCAAAAAACAAAAACATAAAATAAATCAAATATTTGAAATTGTGCTACTTGTGCAATCCTCCATTCCAACACTTCTCGCTCTGTGACAGCCATGTGTTTTGAATGGGACTGACACTACCTCCATCCAAGTCCGTGGGTGGGACCTGATTGGTACAATTCAGTAACAGTGTCTCAACCTCCTTATCACAATTGATTCAGAAGCAGCACAAGACCCCAGACAGGCCAGCTAGTCAAACCGTTGTGGAAAGAAATACCCTCGTTCTTCCTGGTTGTGAATGAGGAGGTATATATTCCATGATAACCACCTTATTACCACAAAGAAGCCAACTTGGGAATAAAGACAATCAAAGAGGGCAGAGCTGAGAGAATTACAGAAAAATGCAGCCCAGCCCAGGTTGAGCCAAGTTTGGAGCTTGTCCTCTTTTCCTATTTTTCAATTAATGGGTCAATGTATTCCCTTTATTATTTAAATCTATTAAAGTTGAATTCTATATTACTGGGAACCAAGCATGCTAAACAGATATACCCCACACACACACACACGGGATAATCAAATGAAGAAATTTTAGCACTAGGCTGTTAAAAAGTAGATGAAGACTATTTTTGTGGATATAGAATACAAAGAATAAAACGGTAGTATTAACTTCCATTAGTTCTCTACTAGTTGTGAACTAAAAAGAGTATACTCTTTTCCTTTTTTCTTTCTTTTTTTTTTTTTTAGACGGAGTCTCACTCTGTCACCCAGGCTGGAGTGCATGGCGCGATCTCTGTTCGCTGCACCCTCCACCTCCCAGGTTCAAGCGATTCTCCTGCCTCAGCCTCCTGAGTAGCTGGGAGTAGCTGGGACTACAAGCGCCCACTACCACACCCAGCGGATTTTTGTATTTTTAGTAGAGCTGGGGTTTTGCCGTGTTGCCCAGACTAATCTCAAACTCCTGACCTCAAGTGATCCTCCCACCTAGGCCTCCCATAGTGCTGGGAGTACAGGCATGAGCCACTGCACTTGCCCTCAAAAGAGTGTACTCTTAATGTCTGTGTATTCTCCTAAGAGTATGAATGTCACTGATGATGCATAAGATCCTGGGAACTCTTCTTGGATTATGGTTTGGCTGCTACTTGGCCTCTCTCTTCAGATACTTATTCAAAAGAGAAAAATCAAGGAACCAAGTTGGGTTCCAATGCTTCATTCTAAAGTAAAATAGGCCAGGCGTGGTGGCTAAAGCCTATAATCTCAGCAATTTGGGAGGCCGAGGTGGGCAGATCACCCGAGGTCGGGAGTTCGAGACCAGCCTGACCAACATGGAGAAACCCCATCTCTACTAAAAATACAAAATTAGCCAGGTGTGGTGGCACATGCGTGTAATCTCAGCTACTTGGGAGGCTGAGGCAGGAGAATCACTTGAACCCAGGAGGTGGAGGTTGCAGAGAGCCGAGATCGCGCCATAGCACTCCAGCCTCAGCAACAAGAGCGAAACTCCATCTCAAATAAATAAATAAAGTAAAATATACATTTTGGGGCAGACTCAGGTATGGAAGAAAGAACATATTTCTTCCTTTTCTCATATTAAAATTAAATTAGAATCTGAGACCTTGTGCTGGTATACTGGCAGAAAATTTAATCTCAGTTGTTACTGGCATTCCTAAGAAGACTACCACTAGGGTTATGTACAGGTCCCACAGTGAGTCTCACCACCAAAGCATCCCAGAGGCTCTGTAGCCATTGGCTCAATAGTCTAGCCTCTAGCCTGGTTACATCAAAGATGGCCATTGCTCCAGCCTACATGTTATTATCAGGATCAGTGGCCTGGGGCATGAGCATCTTCATCAAGAACAGGACTCGGTGTGCTCAGGGTTCAGCCCTCTCCCCACCATGCTGTTAAAGAACATGGCACAGGTACCCTCAAATCACACAACCTATAGAACTTCACCCTCCTCCTATCATTGTGAAATATTTTCTCCCTTAGTTTTCTCAAAAGTACTTGCCTATCTCCTCGGCCAACACACACATGCACACACACACAGACACACACACACACACTCCCTCCCTCCTTGATACTTTCATAATGTTTTCAGTTAGCTAAAATATTTGCAAAATTTAGGACCAGCTCTTGACTTCCAACAGCTTCTGCTTTTGGTCCTACCAAAAACCCTAAGACAAGGATGCAAGGGAGGAATGGTACACAGCAAACAACAAAAAATAATATTTCAAAACTATGGCCAGGCACAGTGGCTCACACCTGTAACTCCAACACTTTGGGAGACCGAGGCAAGAGGATCACTTGAGGTCAGGAGTTCAAGACCAGCCTGGCCAACATGGTCGGAACTCTATCTCTACTAAAAATACAAACATTAGGCTGGGCTTGGTGGCTCACACCTGTAATCCCAGCACTTTGGGAGGCCAAGGTGGGCGGATCACCTAAGGTCAGGAGTTCGAGATCAGCCTGGCCAACATGGTGAAACCCCATCTCTACTAAAAATACAAAAATTAGCTGGGTATGGCACGTGCCTGTAATCCCAGCTACTCAGGAGGCTGAGGTAGGAGAATCGCTTGAACCTGGGAGGAGGAGGTTGCTGTGACCCGAGATCACGCCACTGCATTCTAGCCTGGGAGACAGATCAAGACTCCATCCCCCCCGGCCCCCAGAAAAAAAAATACAGAAATCAGCTGAGTGTGGTGGCGCTTGCCTGTAATCCCAGCTTCTCGGGAGGCTGAGGCAGGAGAATCAGTCACTTGAACCCAGGAGGCGGAGGTTGTAGTGAGTCAAGATCATGCCACTGCACTCCAGCCTGGGAGACAGGGCGAGACTCCATCTCAAAACAACAACAACAACAAAACCAAACACATACCTTGCCCCATGAACAAGCAGCTTATATCCAATGGAAGTCCTCACCTGGAACCAGGTTTCTATCTTTTTTATAGCATTTTTTCCCTCTCGCTCCTATCATCAGAAGCAGGGATGTATACTCACTACTCTAGTTCTCCTGTTTCGTGTAAAGGCGTTACACGAAAGTGCTAGGGCTTATTGCTCATTGATATTTTTTACTTGCAAGAACTATTCATTTATTGGAAACAGGAGCCTACATGTCTTAGAGGGTCAACTGCTTTATCTTGCTTAGTGAAACAAACTCTATTAATCTACAAACTAAAGCATACTTGCTATCAGGAATCACTCATGAATATATATATACACACATACACACACACATATATAGTCATGTGTGGCTTAACGATGGGAATATGTTCTGAGAAATGTGTTGTTAGGTGATTTTGTTATTGTAGGAACATCATAGAGGGTACCTACACAAACTTAGATGGTATAGCCTACTACACACCTAGGCTATACAGTATAGACTATTCCTCCTGGGCTACAAACCTATTACAGCATGTTATTGTAATGAATACTATAGACAATTATAACAAAATGGTAAGTTTTTGTGTATCTAAACATATCTAAACATGGAAAAGTTACAGTGAAAAATACAATGTTATAATCCTGTGGGATTACGATTGTGTATGTAGTCTGTCCTTGATAAAAACGTCCTTATGCAGCATGTGACTGTTAGGATGACTGGCTGCAAATGACAGAAAACCAAGTGAAAGTAGGTTAAGTACAAGAGAGACTCTATTGGCTCACAGAAGTTACAAGTTCACAGTTGGGCACTGTGGCTCACACCTGTAATCCCAGCACTTTGGGAGGCCTAGGCGGGCAGATCACCTGAAGTCAGGAGTTCAAAACCAGCCTGGCCAACATGGTGAAACCCCATCTCTACTAAAAATACAAAAATTAGGCCGGGCATGGTGGCTCACACCTGTAATCCCAGCACTTTGGAAGGCCGAGGCGGGCAGATCACGAGGTCAGGATATCGAGACCATCCTGGCTAACATGGTGAAACCCTGTCTCTACTAAAAATACAAAAAAAAAAAAAAAAAATTAGCAGGACATGGTGGTGGGTGCCTGTAGTCCCAGCTACTTGGGAGGCTGAGGCAGGAGAATGGTATGAACCCGGGAGGCAGATCTTGCAGTGAGCAAAGGTAGCACCACTGCACTCCAGCCTGGGTGACAGAGCGAGACTCCGTCTCAAAACAAACAAAAAAAATACAAAAATTATCTGGGAGTGGTGGTGCACACCTGTAGTCCCAGCTACTTGGGAGGATGAGGAAGGAGAATCACTTGAACCTGGGAGGCAGAAGTTGTAGTGAGCCAAGATCACACCACTGCACTCCAGACTGGTGACAGAGTGAGACTCCATCTCAAAAAAAAAAAAAAAAGCTAGACTTCACAAATGGCTAGATCAAGGGGATAGAAGGGTGGGTATCAAAAGTGTCATTATATGATCTAGACTAATGAATCTGAATACTCCATCTCCCAGGTATTGTGATTAGGTAAGTGGTAGTTATTATATGGTATCAACACCTTGCGGAAAATTTTTGCCCCTAAACTACTAGGACATACACCTCTTATCCAGTGAAAATATCCTTCAAGAATGGAAGTAAAATAAAGACAGTATCAGAGAATAATGAATATCCATTATTAGAGGATATCAGATTCCTCTAAAGTGGTAAAACATTGATTCCCAAGTGGACTATAAAAAGTTATCAGAGGATAATGGAATTCCTCCAATGAAGGGAACCTGATGAGGAAGAATAACAGAAATGGTAAATAGCTGGGTAAATATAATAGATTATTCTTCTTTTTAGTTTATATATATATGTAAAGTATATATATCTAAACATATATAAAAGTATATATATACACACACATAAATACATATGTAAAAGTATGTGTATGTGTATGTCTGTATGTGTGTGTATATATATACAAAATTATAACAAATATAACAAAATATAACAAAATTATATAAAATTATAACAAAAATTATAACACTATCTGATGGGGCTTGCAATTCTACTGTATAAGGTAATTATAACATAAAGTGTGGGGAAGGAGATAAAGGAACTTATATAGTGATAACATTTCTATACTCCCCCTAAAGTGGTAAAATACTGGTTCTTAAGTAGACTAAAAAGTTAATATGTTTATTGTAATCCCTAAAACAAACACTAAAAAAAGATATACGGATATGTGAAAAACACAATAGATCAGTCAGGCATGATGGTGTACCCATGTACCCCTGTAATCCAAGATACTGAGAAGCTAAAGCAGGAGAATCGCTTGAGCCCAGGAGTTTCAGAGCAGTCTGGACAACACAGTAAGACTCTATCTCGAAAGAAAGAAAAGAAAAGAAAAGAAAGAAAAGAGAGAAAGAGAGATAGAGAGAGGGAGGGAGGGAGGGAGGGAGGGAGGAAGGAAGGAAGGAAGGAAGGAAGGAAGGAAGGAAGGAAGGAAGGAAGGAAGGAAGGAAGGAAGGAAGGGGAAGGAAGGAAAGAAGGGAGGAAGGAAAGAAGGAAGGAAGGAAGGGAGCAGGGGAGAGGAGGGGAGGGAAGGAGGGAAAGAAAGAGAAAGAGAGAAAGAGAGAAAGAGGAAGGAAGGAAGGAAGGAAGGAGAAACACAACAGAAGAATTAAAATGGAATACCTACAAATGTTTAATTAGAAAAAAAAAGGGAGGAAAGGGAGTAGAGCACAAATAAATTAAATGGTACACCTAAATCTGACCATATCAATAATTACTTTAAATTTTACTGATCTACAAATGTCAATTAAGCAGAAGAAATTATCGTAATGGAATTATTTACTTATTTATTTGTTTGATTTTTTTGAGACAAAGTCTCACTCTGTCGTCCAAGCTGGAGTACAATGGCACAATCTCGGCTCACTGCAAACTCCACCTCCCGGGTTCAAGCAATTCTCCTGCCTCAGCCTCCCAAGTAGCTGGGACTATAGGCATAAGCCACCACACCCTGCTAATGTTTGTATTTTTAGTAGAGACAGGATTTCGCCATGTTGGCCAGGCTGGTCTCAAACTCCGACCTCAGGTGATCCGCCTGCCTCAGCCTCTCAAAGTGTTGGGATTACAGGCATGAGCCACAGCACCCAGCCTATCATAATGAAATTTTTTAAATCACCCAACTATATACTACCTACAAGAAACATGCTTCAAATAAAATGTTACATAAAAGTTCAAAGTAAAAGGATGAAAAAGATATATCAAGCAAACATTAACCAAAATATAACAGGAGTAACTATAGTAATATCAAACAAAGTAGAATTTCAGGGCAAAGAAAATTACCAGAGATAAAAGGGGGCCTTACACAGTAATAAAAGGGTCAATTTACCAAGAATACATAATAATCCTAAATGTATATGCACCTAATAACTAACTGAACTTCAAAATAAACAAAGGTAAAACAGACAGAACCGGCTGGGCATGGTGGCTTATGCCTCTAATCCTGCACTTTGGGAGGCTGAGGCAGGAGGATTGCTTGAGCCCAGGAGTTCAACGCCAGCCTGGGAAACACGGTGAGATCCTGTCTCAAAAAATAATAATAATAATACTAAAATAACTGAAAGGAGAAACAGACAAATCCACAATTATAGTTGGAAACGTCAACACTCCTCTCAGAGTAGTTGATAGAAATAGTAGACAGAAAATGAGCAAAGAAATAGAAAAATTGAATAACATCAAACAATTGGATCTAATTTACATTTATAGGACACTCCACCCAACAACAGTAGAACATACATTCTTTCAAGTACACGAGGAACGTTTACCGAAATAGACAATATCCTGGGTTATAAAACAAACCATAACAAATTTAAAATAATTTAGATAATAAACATTTTCCCTGGTCATAAAGAAATTAAATTAGAAATCAATAACAGAAAGATAACAGGAAATCTCCAAACACATGGAAATTAAACAACATATTTATAAAACTTCTTTTTTTTTTTTTTCTGTTTGAGACGGAGTCTCGCTCTGTCGCTCAGGCTGGAGTGCAGTGGCCAGATCTCCACTCGCTGCAAGCTCCGCCTCCCGGGTTTATGCCATTCTCCTGCCTCAGCCTCCCGAGTAGCTGGGACTACAGGCGCCCGCCACCTCACCCAGCTAGTTTTTTGTATTTTTAGTAGAGACGGGGTTTCACCGTGTTAACCAGAATGGTCTCAATCTCCTGACCTCATGATCCTCCCACCTCGGCCTCCCAAAGTGCTGGGATTACAGGCGTGAGCCACCGCACCCAGCTCTAAAACTTCTAAACACACTGACCATGGATTAAAGAAGACTCAAGTAAAATTAGAATATTTTAATTGAACAAAAAAATACAATTTATCGAAATTTGTGGGATACAACTAAAGCAGTACAGTTGACCCTTCAACAACATGAGTTTCAACTGCATGGGTCCACTTTTATACATAAGTTTTCTTCCCCCTGCCACCCTTGAGATAGCTAGACCACTGTCTTCCCTTTCTCCTCCTCCTCAGCCTACTCTGCCTGAAGATGAGGAGGATGAAGACATTTATGACGGGTTCATTCTCGGCTTTCGGCACCAAAAAAAAAAAAAGACTTTTATGACTCATTTACACATAATAAATAATAATCACATTTTCCCTTCCTTTTGATTTTTTTAATACCATATTCTTTTCTCTAGCTTACTTTATTGTAAGAATATAGTACATAATACATATACAAAATATAGTTAATTGAAGGCTTCTGGTCAACAGTAGGCTATTAGTAATTCGGTTTTGGGGGATTCAAAAGTTACACATGGATTTTCAACTGTGCAGGGTGGTTGGCCAAGAGTCAACCACCTGTATTTCCTGTATTTAAAGGGAAATTTATGGCATTAAGTCATTAGAAAAGAAGAATGATCTCAAATAAATAATCTAAGCTTCCATCTTAAGAAATTAGAAAAAGAAAAGGAAAATAAACCCAAAGCAAACAGAAGGAAGGAAATAAAGAGCAGAAATCAATGAAATTAAAATAGGGAAAACTGATAAAACCAAAACTTGGCTCTTTGGAAAGATCATAAGATGGATAAACCTCTAGCAAGACTGAGAAAGAAAAATTAGAGTAGCCACAACTTATTAATATCAGGAATTAAAGAGGGGATATTGCTACAGGGCACACAAACATTAAAAGGACAAAAATACCACAAACAACTCTACCCATAAAAATTCAATAATTTAGGTGAAATGGGCCAAGACCTCAGAAAACAAAAACTAGCAAAACCCATCCAAGATAAACCAGATAAACTGTTCTATACAAATTAAATACATTGATTTCATAGCTAAAAATTTTCTAAAATAGAAATTTCCAGGCCCAGATAATTTCACTGGTAAACCTTACCAAACATTTAATGAAAAAAATAACATTTAAATCTTCAAAGTAGCCTCTAGTAGAAGAAAAAGAAACAGTTCTCATCTCATTCTATGTAGCCAGAATTATCCTGATTCTGAAGCAAGACAAAGACAGATAAGAAACCACAAGCCGGCCAGGCGCAGTGGCTCATGCCTGTAATCCCAGCATTTTGGGAGTCTGAGGTGGTTGGGTTGCCTGACCTCAGGAGTTCGAGACCAGCCTGGGCAGCATGGTGAAACTCTGTCTCTACTACAAATACAAAAAAAAAAAAAAATAGCCTCGCATGGTGGTGGGCACTTGTAATCCCAGCTAATTGGGAGGCTGAGGCAGAGACTTGCTTGAACCCGGGAGGCGGAGGTTGCAGTGAGCCGAGATCGCACCACTGCACTCCAGCCTGAGCCACAGAGCGAGACTCTGTCTCAAAGAAAAAAAAAAAAGAAACTACAAGCCAATATCTGTCATCAATATAGACACAAAAATCCTCAACAAATAATCTTAGTAAATCTTTAAAATATTATTAAATATAATATATAAAAAGAATAACACACCATGACTAAGTCACCATGACTAATTGGGGTTTACTCCAGGAAGTCTGGTTTTATATAATTTTATATAACATAATATAATTTTATATAATTTATATAATTATATATTATATATATTTATATATAAATGTATGTGTATATGTATATATAAATGTGCATTTTTTAAAAAAATTTTTTTTAAAGAGAGAGGATCTCACTCTGTCACCTGGACTGGAGTAAAGTGGTGCAACCATAGCTAGCTCACTGCATCTTTGAACGCCTGAGCTCAAGCCATCCTCCATGTCGGCCTCAGGATTATAGGTGTGAGCCACTTCACCTAGCCTGGTTCAATATTTGAAAATCAATCAGATTGATTGTTATTACTCGCATATTAATAATCTAAAGATTGTTACTAATCACATATTAATAATCTAAAGATGAACCACATGATCATATCCATTTCCGCAGTTGATGTTCTGCACCAGATACATTTCTAGGTATCTGACAAAATTCAGCGTCCATAATTTTAAAAAAGAAAAATAACTCTCAGAATAGTAGGATAGAGAGGAACTTCCTTAGCCTGATAATAGGGATCTGCAAAAACCTATAGTTAACATGATGCCTAGTGGCAAAAAGCTGAATGCTTTTCCCCTAACGTCAATAAACCGGGATTGTCTACTCTCACCACTCCAATTCTACATTGTACTGCAAGTCCTAACCAATATAAAAGGCATATAGATTGGAAAGAAATAAATACAACTTTTCCTTCTTTCTTTCTTTCTTT